>NC_142757.1:51657748-51776282 GCF_054948205.1 Urtica dioica subsp. dioica | reverse complement strand
GGAGACGACGAAGAGACTCTTCACTGCCGACACTCTCCGCATCGCCGCCAAACACTCCATCGGCTGCTTCGTCGTCCCCGTCCGCCTCCGCCGCGCCATCAAAAAATACATCCGAGGTTTCTCTCTCTCTATCCATTTTAGCCCTAACTGAGAGATTATCTATATATCTATATACTTACGTGTATATATATACACGAATTGGCAGATAACGAGGATCGTCACGTAAAAAAGAAGGTGCTGAGGCTATCGCAGTCGCTGAACGAGATCAAAGCCACAAACCTCCTCATTGCAGCGTCCGAGACCTCACGGCAGCTTATCGAGGATCCGCAGAGCCGTACGAGTAAAAGCTCGCGGCGGTGGAAGATCCAGAGCTCCTATGGCGACAATGGCCTCATCTACAGAGACGATGAGACCATCGCATATGTCGCCTCTCGAATGCCCGCTGTCTTCTCTGCTTGCTACAGAGTCCTCTCCGAGGTACATTTTTTTTTTCTGATAGTGACGATTTATGCTAGTTGATGGAGTGTTGATTGTTTGATTGGTATAGTTCCTCATACTGTCGAAAGGAATTTTTTTTTTTTATGGCGATGATTTCTTTTATAGCTGATCAGTTCAGTGATTAGAGTGTTGATCGTTTGAAAATCATTGTTCTTCATACTGTTGAAATGAACTACTTTGTAATCTCTTAGACGGTGATGATTTCTGTTAGTTGATAAGTCCAGCATTTGAAGTGTTGTTTATTTGATTGACATTATTACTCATATTGTCGAAATGAACTAAGTATTTTTTATTTTATTTTTTAGTTTTATTAATTGATGACTGATGCTTTCTTGGCTTAGAATTGGGTGAAATAGGGATCAATTTAGCAACTTTCACGCCAAGTCCCAACATTTTACTGCGCTAGGATCGGTTTCGGAGAGTACTGTGTCACACCTATATTTTATTGGATTTTCAGCACCCGTGACCAGTTACAAAATCAGATTTCATATTCTCTCTTTCACTACAGCTGAACCTTTTATAGTGAAGGTGTTAGTGTTTTGTATGGAGGAGAGTGTTACTTGGAGATTAACATTTTTATGTTATTTTCTTGAGACGATCGACTGGTTCATAGAAGTGTAATTTTGTCGAGAAGCGTAAAACTTGGTTTGTTTCTGTGCAGTGGAGGTTTTTATGAGGTGTTTCATAACCTCAATTTTCACTTTGGTCAAATGTGCAAAACTGAATTCAAGAATATATATATATATATATATATATATATATATATATATATATATATATATTTTACAGTCTTCCTTTTTTATATGGAATATTAAGTTCATGCTGTGTTTGCTACACAGTTACATACAAGGCTGCCCGGTTTTACTCCAACGACCGTGCTTGATTTCGGGGCTGGTACAGGTTCAGCATTTTGGTGAGGATCATTATTTTATGTGGCTATTACAATCAATCAAGTTCTGAAATTTTCCTATTGACCATTTCTTTTATATTCAAATGTTGATGAGTTTCTCGATTATTAAATGCATGACACAGGGCATTGCGAGAGCTTTGGCCAAAGTCTTTGAAGAAAGTAAACATCGTAGAACCATCCCAGTCAATGCAGCGAGCAGGCCAGGGCTTAATACAAGGTCTTTATTTATCTTTGATTTTAACTCGACGTATTAATGTTACTACGCCACAAAGGCTTGCTGATACTCAAGTTTATATGAGAGCATTAGCCAGTGAAACCGATTTCCCTGTATTAACAAACAAACCAGGGTACGTTTGTTAGGCCTAAAGAGACGAGGGATGAATTAGTTATTTTGTTTGCTGTGTTGGCAAGGAATATGAGTTGGGAGTGAGGCTATAGGGTATTGACTTTGGCTGTGAGAGGAATCATTGGAAAAAAAACAATTGTTTTTACTGAGCTATACTTATTTGAGAGAGACTCAGCCTCTCGAATGGTCACTTTGCTCATAATGCTCTGTACTTTTTATTTCTCAGATTTGAGTGAATTACTTCATCATAATATAGCTCAGTTTCATCGGTTCCAAGTCAAACTCAATTTGTTTCATTGTTGTTTCAAGAATTGTTAATTACAAAGGAAGATCATAGTGACAATATTGGTTGAGATATCAATCAAGCCTCTGATAGTAACTTGCTATTGATTTCAGGTCTGAAGAACTTACCAACTATTCACAGTTATGATTCCATTAAAAACCTATGTAAGAAACTTAAAATGCCGGAAAGGAAACATGACATAGTGATAGCGGTGAGTTGCTTATGAAGTTCACTGTTTGTTACATTTGAGTACATGTGTCATCATGATTTCAACATTCAAGTATTGTACGGAAAATTATGCACCGTTGATATTTGTAACCCCAACAGCGGTACTGATCAATGATCTATGTTTGTTGCTTGATGATGAAGTCTTATGTGATTGGAGAGATTCCATCTACGAGGGACCGTATAACTACAGTACGCCAGCTCTGGCAACTCACACAGGATATTTTGGTAAGTTTATCAATGGTTCAGAATTGTTTTTATAAACTTCCACAATTTCATCATAACAACTGATGGAAGCTAGAAGTTAATCCTTGCTGGCCTAGTTAATATAAGGAAAAGATGTTTGTTACTTGAATTTTTGTAAATGGGGTAACATGGAGGAAGAAAACACTAAAGCCGCTCATCTCTTAACGGTTTCAAGCTCCGCTCTTTATTTCCTTCTCTAAAAAAAACAAAAACAAATTGTAGGTCTTGATTGAACCGGGAACTCCACAAGGATTCAAAACCATATCTCAGATGCGATCCCATATATTATGGATGGAGAAAAGGGTACATCTCCACTTTTTATTTATTTAAGATTTGCATAGATGGATATCGTTGCTTCTGAAATGGCGATCTTATTATCTTGTTATAGTCTTTTGTTCGTGATCTTTCAGAAATTGAATAAATTAAATGCAAAAAAAGACGAGCACTGTCGGGACTTGACGGATCCAAGTCAAGGCGCACATATAGTGGCTCCAGTAAGTAAAATAACGTTACACACATACTTTTCTCTGTTTCTGGTCCAATTATTTTTTTCCAGTGGCTCTGTGTAGCTTATTCACTTCATGTATGAACAATTCCATTGGCTCTTAATGCAGTGTTCTCATGATGGGGCGTGCCCATTGGAGAGAACTGGGACATATTGTCATTTTGTTCAGCGGTTGCAAAGGACAAATACTCAGCGTCAATTCAAGGTTTGAGTTGTGTCATTAATTCTAATTGCTTACACAGATACATATGAAGTAGAAGAGAATGTGTGTGTGTTTTGTTTTTCTTTCCGAGACGTTAAGATATGATGTCCTAATTGAAGTAAAAGACTCATAATAATTTGCTCTAGCTCCTACTTAACGAGATAAATTGCAAAGGGGGGATTTAGCGAAGTAGAAATATCCATTTGCAAACATACCGATTTAATTTTAAAGCTTATATCATATATCAATTTTTCAAATGGTTGGACCACTTAATGGAGAAACACATTCAAGCGTCGAGGATTTTTATGGAAAGATAATTTTCATTGCCTAAGAGCAATTGGGTCTAATCCTTAATGCGGTATCTGAAACTCGTAGATCTGCCAAAGTATAGCTGATGGATTTTTCTTTTTCTAGTCTTTCAAAATGTGTACAACGATGGAAACTCTAAATCAAATTAACATTTACGACTTTTCCCTCCCTTTTTTTTTGCAGACTTCCAATGGCAGGGCTTTACGTGGCTTTGAAGACGAGAAATTTTCTTTCGTTGTCATCAGGAGAGGACAACGTCCCAAGTAAGTTTTTATTTTATTTTATTTTTATTTTTTATTTTTAAATTCTTTCAAGACTAGTCATTGGATTAGTCACCTCTTTAGAATATTGCAACTGCACAACATTCTGTAACTTGGGAGACACTTCTGATGCTTCAGGGAAACTTGGCCTCTGGACGCAATGTATTTCGAGAATTTAAAAGAGCAAAAGGCTAGACTGAAGCAAGAGGGTCTTGGTATATACCACGGTAATCCCATATCCCCATAGCTTACTCTACCTCTCTTGAAATATTGTTCGAACTCTAAATATTCGTTTCTTTTTACCTCTTCCAGAAGATGATTTTGAAGAAGAAGAAGAAGAAGAAGAAGAAGAAGAAGAAGAAGAAGAAGAAGAGACCAAGCAAGCTTCCTATGACTCTAATGACACAACAAACATCGAAGATGAGAGAGAAGAAGAAGAAGAAGAAGAAGACAAAGAGACCAACCAAGCTTCCTATGACTCTAATGACACAACAAACATCGAAGATGAGAGAGAAGAAGAAGAAGAAGAAGAAGAAGAAGAAGAAGAAGAAGAGAACAATCAAGCTTCATATGATTCCGATGATGCAAATGAAGAAGAAGAAGAAGAAGAAAGGAACCAACTTATCAATGCCTCAGACAGGGAAATGGACGAGGACGGTGATGATGAGAGCGGAGGCGAGCAAAAAGCCGATGAGGACAGCGAAGCGAGAGCTAATTTAGGGGGCGGTTGGGGCAGGATCGTCTTTTCACCAATTTGCAGAGGAAGACACGTCATACTGAACGTGTGCCGGTCGGCCAACGCGGAAGCCACATCGGGGGCTTATAAACAAATAATAATGACAAAGTCGAAGAACCCGACTTTGCATCGCCACGCTCGCAAATCCATGTGGGGAGACTTGTGGCCCAATTGATTTTTTTTTTTTTACTTTTTTATTTATTTTTTTATAACATGATATTGCGAATTTTACATTGCCATGTATAATGTAACCGTGGACGTAGGCAAAATAATAATAATAAGAAAAACAATGATGCTACCATGGACAAGAAGGCCTTTATTTTATTTATTATTTTGTGAACGGTTTCGCTCGAGATAAATGTTTTATTTATGAGGAAATGACGGCAAAAGTCTCTAAAGTTTTCAGAAACAGTTAAGTTGGTCTTTTTTTTTTGTTTTTTTTTTTACGATAAAAGTCATTAATGTTTAGTTTTCCTAATTCCGTAGGTCCCTAATCTCATTTTTGCGTTAATATGTAACGATGTTAGGTAAAAAATGTTAGTTTTGTTTGAAAACATATTTTAAGTCAGAAATATTAAACAAATAAAAGAAATAAAAACAAATTAAATGAAAGGTTTTGTAATAAAACAGAGGCCATATTGCTGGGACCGATATTGCCTGTGTGAGACTGGATTTATAAGTCACCTGCCAAATGGAGTTTAGGATCATCAGCAAGGAGCGGATCTAAGCCTTCTACATCTATGTGCTCCGAAATAGCCCAAATAACATGAGCACATATTCTTGGAGTATTCACTTGCCAAATGGACAGAACGATTTATAAGTCAATTAAACAGGGCCGAGCATAACCATCTAAAGAATTTCCATACCTCACGTAAATCTTTCACAAGTTCACGTTGCAAGTTTTGCAACCTTGTCTCGTTTAAGATTTGGTCTTGAGAAGCACCATCCCTTGACTCTTTTCACACCTCCCCTCGTATCATAGATTTGACACAACCTAACGAGCAGCTTCAAGTAGCAGTCTATGGCATACGTTCGACCATCACAATACCATTTGACTCAAGGCCTGCAAACTTCAACCACTTCAAGAGCAGGCTCGGTCCAGTTTAGCGCACCATAACCAGTTCCGTTAGCTAAAGCTCCGATGACCCTGCTCTCTTTACCCGAGTTCTTTTGTTCGGGCAACAGTAGAGATAACTGGAAACAACTTTCCACCAAAGACGCCACTAGCTCCTCCCTAAACAAGCTTTTACTCGTAACACTGTTAAGATCATCTCTTATTCTAGCGTCCTCAAAAAGAGAGGCAATATCGGTCCCGGCAACAGGTTTCTGTTTTTATTTGTTTGATTTGTTTTTATTTCTTTTATTTGTTTAATTTCTGACTTAAAATATGTTTTCAGTCAAAATTAAAGTTTTTGACCTAACATTGTTACATATTAACGCCAAAATGGGGTTAGGGATCTATGGAATTAGGAAAACTAAACATTAAGGATTTTTACCGTAAAAAAATGAATAGGGACTAACTTAATTGTTTCTGGAAACTTTAGAGACTTTTGCCGTCATTACCGATTTTGTGAGGCATCATATATTATCTACATAACTAGTTAATTTTAACAATTTTGGATTTTGTTTTAGTGATACATCTATGAACAAGTTATTCAAATTTATAAATAGTATTTTAAGTTGCTTACGTGTTGAATTTCATTGAAAACATCTGTTTTATTTATTAAAAAAACGAAATTGTTCGAAATCAATAGTTATGAGGATAATAATTGATGTAAAATTAATTTAAGTACGTAAATATCAATTGCATAATAGTTTAGAGCTCTTCACTAAAAATAAACTTTAGTATTAGAAGACATCATGAGGTTTCACAAAATCGTAATGATATAGTGCTAAGAATATCATTATTAATGTTTTATTATACAATGTCGGGCAACGAATCTCGTCATGTGCCAAAGAGCTTGAGAATAATTCATTCCCTATTTTTCTTTTTCCTTATCCGGTTTCTCTTCTACTCTATTTTCTTCTTAGTCGTCTCTAAATAAATTGCATAACCTAAATAAATTGAAATAACACATCGTCAATAAATAATAAGCTTAAAATAAACGTCTATTACATTACTCACCTCCTCCAATTTGAACTTGTCTTCATGCTCAAACTCTAAATAGGTTTCCTTGTTCCGCTTCATCTTCGTTCGTCTCCATTTGAATTTTTACGCAAAACAACCGCTACAACGACATCCCACAATGTAGATTTCCTTCGTAGTTGACAACAAACATTTAGCTCTTCGCTCGACCATCTCTACTCTTGAGGTTGAGACCTGCTTAAAGTGATGGCTTGGTTTGTCCTTATACTCTGGTCTGGTGGTGGTGCGCATGTCGATATGTAGACCTCATGCTTCCATGTGCGTGTGCTTTCGCTCAACTGTTCCGGCTAGATTCATGGAGATGCCCAATTACACGAGTTATTGTAGCTCTACACTGCATTGTAACGAATCTATTTGCGTTCTTATGAAGAGTTACACCTGTTGATCTTGGCGCCCCCACACCGTGTAAGCCAAGAGGGATTGAAACTCTTGGTGGTAATCCTCCGCAATTCCATGCTAATTCATGTTTGTTAATCATCAAAGCGGCTTGTTTCTCGGTCACGGCCTGAAGCAAAACGTTGTGTCGAGCACAAAGTGTTTTCCATGTGATGTGGGATTGTTTATGCTCTAGCTACATAGTCCTAAATTTGTGCTACTATCTCGGTTACATTTTTAGCATATTTCTTTTGATTAATGGCTTCCATTATTGCCCTCACACTTTCTTCAAAATTCCAGAGCTCCCCGTCACTAGCTTTTAACAATACTTTCTTTGTGATTGTTATTCTCCAATATTTTCTTCTTCATTGTCCCTAATCACTTTGTTAGGATTTGAGTCCCAAACCCGACCTAAAACCAGAAAACAAATCACACAAACACGAAGAACAAAGACACACAGATTTAAAGTGGTTCGCTTTCATTGTGAAAGCTATGCTCGCTCTTGCCGTTGCAGATTGTCACTAATACCCAAAATCGGGGAAAAAAATGTGTTTACAATCTCTCTTGCGCTTTGAAACACATATCAGCGCACATAATATTTCTAGGGAAAAGCTAAGGATAATAGACAGGCCAATCCGCGAATCATCGGCGTAAGGTCTTCAGTTGTTATAGCCGATCGATTAGGCTCCACACCTCAACACACTTTTCTAATTACACCTTTCATTTAGCTTTGGATAAATTACATTATTGCCCCCTCAACTATGACGTTGATAACGTTTCACCCCCTGAATTATGAAATCTTACACGACAGACCTTAAAATCCTACATTGTAACAAACATCTCCTTCTGTCAGGTTTTATTAACGGAAGTCGTTACTTTGGTCACGTTTCCAGCACGTGAATTGGTATATGAGTGACATTACATTAATACCCTTATTTATACTTGCTAAAAACAAAAAAAAATGTGTTGTTATATATTTATTCCTTCGTTTATACTGGACTGAATCAAAATCCCCAAATCTTTCCCATCAAATCCCTCATATTTTTTCATTTGTTCGGTCCTCAATCCCTCAGCCTCATTATCATCAATCAGTTTCTTCAATAGAGCTTTAAATTCTCTCTTTCTCTATAGTGACGACCACGGTGAACCCAAGCTTCTTGCCTCCTCCATACTCGAACTCGCTGTCCCCAAGTTCCCGCTGCCAGAACAAAAAAAAAAAAAAAAAAAAAAAAAAAAAAAAAAAAAAAAACGCCATCGTCTTTGCTACCGAAAATCGATTATAAATCCCGTTGTTCTCTTCACCAACGGCGAGAGAATAGATTTGGAAGGCCTCGCCAATATCGATGTTGCTTCCGTCGTCAATTCTCGCCCCCAAATTCTTTATGCTTAGTTACGTCGCTGTCGAATTTTGAATTTCTTCATCTTCTAGTTTTTCTTGGTCGACGATGGAGATGGATTGGATTTGCTAAAAGCTGAGGATGGATTCATAATTTTCTTTCTTTTTTGTTTGGGTGAGTTGTAGATTGGAAAGATAGAGAGAGACAGAGAGATGTGTGAGTCACATATGCTAACAGCTAAACGCTAGTCTTTTTTGGAAAGAATATGTGTGTGTGTTTGTGTGGATTTACAGATTTTTATCAAAAAAATTTGTATGTGTTTGTGTATATCATGAAAACATAGAGATACTAATAAAAACATTTGATTATTTATATATAACCAGAATAATAATAAAAAAAACTAAAAAAATTAATGAAGAAAAAAAATACTTCTTTACCTTTAATGATTTCACACCGTCAAGTAGATTTGGGGATTTAGGGGTTTCAATGTGGAGAAAAGAGTAACGAGGCACAAAATAAATAAAAGTAATAATTTTTTAATTGTACAATTACCGATTTACCCTTTAAACACTTGACAGCCGTTAATAAAACCTGACAGAATGAGATGTTTGTTACAATGTAGGATTTTAAGGTCTGTCGTGTAAGATTTCATAATTCAGGGGGTGAAACGTTATCAACGTCATAGTTGAGGGGGCAATAGTGTAATTTATCCTTTAGCTTTCTATTTCTAAATTAGTGAAGAATTATTTTTCTTTTGGCTGACTCTCTAGTACCATATTTCTCATTCATTAGGCTCAAGTACGCCAACAACTACACCTACTAGTGAGATGAGCCCTTATAACTGTTTAAATAAGGAAGGTGGACATGAATAATACTAAACAAAATGCTTTTCCAGACTGTTGAAAACTTTTTTTCTTCAAAACTAGTATATTTTTTTATGGCAAAACCCATCATAAAATACAGCAAAACAGTTTATGTTTAGATAAAATAATTATCTTCCATTTTCTGGTAAAACTAAAAAACATTGAAGGATTATTCATGTCAATTTTCCTTTAAATAACTCAAACCCTAATAACAAGTAAAAATTTAATAAGGTGGATAAAATAACATAAGCCATATAATTTAAAATAGCATAACCTAAATAAAACCCAGGTAAACCTAATAAGCCAAAATAAAACTCTGTGACCTATTCCTAATAACAAGTAATAATAATAAAACTTTGTAACCATTGTGCGATTCTACTATTTTCCCAACGCTAAAACAATATACAGCAGTTATTTTTCAGATTCATCACAGAAGTTTCTGATACTCTTTATAGATCTCATCAAGCAGAGCTTCAGAGCCACAAGCTTCATTAAAAGGCACAAACTCTCCACCGCCATGACCATCTTCAAGCTCAGACTCAAGCCAATAGAGACACACATCTTGTTTTTGAAACCCATCAATGTTTGAGTCGACCTTTGTACTCTCTGAAGACTGTAGCTCTTTTTTGCAAGTCTTTTTGCGTGCACTGCAGAGTCTAAGTGTGTCTTTTCTTTTGCTGAGATGTGAATTCCAATGGATTTTTATTTCATCGACGCTTCGGCCGGGAATTCTTCGGGAAATGAGAGACCAACGGTCTCCGAGAAGGGAATGAAGCCTTATTATCAGATCTTCTTCTTCAGCTGTGAATGTCATGTCTGCTCTCATATTGTTCTTCCATTTTAGCCCACAGCTAATTATGCCACATCTTAGTTGCCCTACACGTTTTCAAAAATTTAAACAAGAGATTATAATTTTACATTATCAACTGCACCAGTTGAAAGAAGTTTTAATTACGAAACAAGGATAAATGGTCATAAAATTGACCCTTATTGTGACTTTTCCATCACTTTTTGTTTTAGAAAAATAATACTTTTCGGAACATAGAACTAATTTTCAATTGGCGTATTTATAAAGATATAAATATTTATTTTTTTATGAAATGGCTAATATTCAATTTCATGGTATACATTAATTAATAAAAGAACAAGGAAAATAAAAAGTGAGGCTTACATTGCTTTGCAAAATATATTTCTATGGCTAATAACTTAGTCCATCCAAATAATATTACTAGTTTGACAAATTTAAAAGAGGATATAAGGGGTCTTCAAATCATATTTTGCAACACATTCTACTAAATAGTTTATTTTTATTTCATCTTCATATTTGTTTGTCTAAAGACTTCATTCATTTACTTTTTTCTTTTATGATTCAAATAGGATAAGGAACTATCCAAAGAACTATTTATATGGATTAACACCTCTGAAAGCATGCAATACTAATTTTCTAAAGCACATCATAATTGTAATAATGTATAGTTTTGCGTTACACGTCAAGTAAAATTAAATGTTGCAAAAGTGACATTTATGACCATAATTACAAACAATGTTTGAAAAAAAAAAGACGGAAAAAACTGTAGGATTACTTACCAGCTTCTTTGGGATTCCGAGTGGTTCTATTCAAATGGGGTCTTCTCATTATCTCCAAATATATATGATTTTCTGAATTCTCCGACTACAAAGTACAAGCTACAAGCTACAAGCTACAAGCTACAAAGTCTTTCTGAGCAAAAAAAAGAAAAAGAAAAAGAAAAAGAAACTACAGTCTTTTGGGCACAAAGAGAATCTCAAGTCTCTCTCCTGTTGGGATATTTATATATTAAGTATAAAATGTAGAGAGGATATGTGATTATCTTCAAATAAAATATAAAATTGTACGGTCTCCTATGCGCAATAATACCCGAATTGGAGTCAAACATTCCAAGAAGGAAAACAAAGACAAATTTGTGTGTCAAATCAGTTTTCATATCATGTTTATATATTTTTTTTCTTCATCTCTTTCTTTTACTCTGATTTTCTTGATTATAATACTCACCAAGCATTATTAGGCCTCATAGGGAACAAAGCTCAACTACCTTTCTTCTCGTTTTTACCGGCCGTTCCTTGTTTTCAACGGTCAAATATCTTATCTTACACGCCTATCTATGTTACATGTTTCATCGTTCATAAATCATTGTTGGACGGCAACTAAAATTGATGGTTCATAGTAAATTGAAGGTCCTAGTATTGATATTCTATTCTTGATACTAAATATGATAGTGACACGTAGATGTTTCAAGTAATTAATCTTAATCTTGCGTCGAGATCTACACAAGTAGTATTAATGAGAATAGATCAAGGTTTTAAATATAAGCAACTTCTAGCTATATCTAGCCTATATTAATATTTAAGCTTTTGAAGAGTCGGTATGATATCTGTAATGTAACTTGTAGTTTTAAAATATAGTACAATTTTTTTTACAAATTTTGTGAGTCAAATAGTTCAAATTTGGTAAAATTTTGTTCAATTCTTATTAATCTTATTTTTATTTTTAAAATTATTACAAAATATATTTACTAATTTTACTTTTAATTTTGAATTATTGTTGACAGAAAGCATCAATAGTACACATGTCATTATGTGTAATAATTTCAGATCAAGTCTCATACTAAAAAAGAAAAGAAACATATAAATTGTAGGAACCCAAATATGAATATGAAGAACATTAATATAATTTGAAAAATAAATAAGAATTAGCATATGTTAAGATTTTGATTTTGAAATATGTATATATATATATATGTATCATTTTGTATAATATCCGTCGATATCTCAGTGAAACTCTGATCGGTATGTCGATAACGATATTTCAAATATCTATAAAATCTTCGTCGGTAACGAATATCTCAATAAAATCGGATCATCGATATCTGATCTCTATCGGTATTTAAAATCTTGGTATGGATACATGTTTAGAAATTTATAATATTGATTCACTCGATACAATAGTGGTGGGAATCTCATTGTAATAATGATGAGAGTCATGAGACCCACCCGCCTAGGTGTGTCACGCTGTCTTTTGCCTTTTTAGTACATTCATTATATTATTATTTCTTCTTCTAACGATATATAGCTATTTTTTTCTACTCATATTAGAAACTAATAATAGTTATAAGGGTTACTAGTTATAATATGATTAAAGTTTACAAAATAGTAATGGATTCTGATTTAGAATTTATCAACTTAAATTTAATTATTTGCAATGTTGACGTATAGATGGGTTCTTGCTGGTTAAATAAATAATTTACTCGTCATTTTAACATAGATAAATTCTTGGTGAGGAAATTAGAAAATATCAGTTTTTTTTTTTTATCACGAGTGGTGCCTTGTACGCAAATCAACGCGAGAGAGAGAGAGAGAGATGATACAAAATAAAAATATCTCGTGCATAGTTAGATTTGAATAACAATATATAATCGGAGGTAAGAATTGTCATGGAAAGGGTCCCAATAGTGGCGAGAAAAAGAATCCGAGTACGACCAAACATAAAAACTTCATGTACTCCACATATTCAGTATATAGCATTGATTGATTTTTTTTTTTTTTTTTTTTTTTTTTAAGATGGACACAACACACTAAGGATATTATTGAAAACTCAATTCAATTTCGATGAAAGATGGACCACCGACGAATTATTGACATTCTTGAAAGACAAAGTACTCTCATCACTAGTCATGATGCTCATATAACCAATTGATTTCATTTTCAGCAAAATGGTTCTCTGCAACAGAAAGAAGAAAATACCAACTGCAACCCCACACCACATGTTATCTTTCTCTTCATTTTTGACATAAGACTCGTTTTCTCAATTTAATGATTATTACATCATACAATTTACTTGTAACAAAACGCCTAAATAGAATTCGTATACATATATATAGATTAAGGACAAACAGTACAACCATAAAATGAATGCTGTATTCATTTTTCATGAAAGAGAAGAGCTGAACTTCAAGTAAAATAGAGCAGCTATACAATCTCTTTCTTACATAAATGAGCTTTCATATATCTTGAAATTTCAACCAAAATTACAACTTGTGTGTGTATGTGTGTGTGTGTGTGTATACATGTATATAAATATAATGGCTAAAAAGAAGAAGCCCCCACAGATGAACTCTATTATGCACACAAATTATAAACACAAGGGACCAGAGCCACATGAAACGTTTCACCTAATTTTCGGCCGACAGTCCTTTTGAGAAAAAAAAAATCAATGAATATTATCAATATTGACCTCTTCCTCTTCATACATGCACTGGTTTCAACTTTTAACCATGAAAACCAATGCATAGAAGAGAAAAAAACATGCAATCCCGAAAAGCCAATTCTGGCTTTTCTGTATAACTGGGAATATGCAGTCAAAACTAGACACCCGAGTTTGACCAAGACTTCTCACATAAATACCACTTTAATAACCGAAAAGACTAACCGATTTCTTTGTTTAGAGGCGAAGAGGCAGGCCGTGATTGAGAAAGGTTCTTATGCGACCGTCCCAACCGGCGGTCACAATCACGAGGCCCCACATGTGAGGAGACCCGGAAGACATTGTCTGAAGAGCGCTCCGCAAGAACTTGAACTTCGACGACGACCTCGTCGCGGTCGGGCTCGATGAGCTGGCGGCGAGCTTCTCTTCGGGCCAGGTGGCGGCCACTCTCGGCAACGAGTCGAGGAAGCCCGCCAGAGAGAAGCACTCCGGCGAAGAGGACGAGACGAGCCCCGATCCTCTGTGTCGTTGTTGTTCGGGGACGATCTGCGATTCCGCGGACGGGACGGAATCTCCGGCGGCTTTCGGGCCGCACCAAGGGATTGCGATCGAGGCGTTCCGAGACGGGAAGCTCTCGGAAGCCCATATGCTCTTCTTCTTCCGTAAAAAAGAAGAAGAAGAAGAAGTGGTTCTCTCCTGGGCGTTGTTGTAGTTCCAGATGTAGACGCTCGAATCTTCGGTCGCTGATACGATGTGTTTCCCGTCCGGGGTGAACGATGCAGATGCGTGGCTACCTGCGTTTTTTAGTCCTAAACCACGGAAATGAAATTAATGTCATATCAACAATGCAGATTATCGAACGGCGGTCTAGCTATTTGAAGCTGCAAGGTTTTGCGAAATAGATATACTTAAGATTCAAAAAATGTGAATAAAGTGACTAGTGTACTATAAAATGTGAAATCTTGGCTATTTTTCTCAAGACGTTTGTCCATCAAAAGACTTGGGTCATGAATTTGGGTATGTAATACATACCCTTAAATTTGAAGATGACATTGTTCCCAGAGACTATGCGGACTAACGAATCGGCAGAAGTGATCATTACTTTGCCCGGGTCATCTGGGGTGAACTGAAAAGACCCTAATTATCAGTATTTGGCGAAATAAGCTTTTAGTTATATAATATTTATTAAAATCAAACTACCTTGAAGCCAGTTATTCTCCTGCCCGACGACTTCTTTTTACCCGGTAAGCAAATTTGAGCATCCAATTGCAGACGGTCATCTAAAAATAAATAAAATCAACATTGAAGCAACAAAAATGACCACGCGTGATTTGTGATGCAAAAATAGTAACCACGCATGATTTTGTGTAGTTTAAAGGCATTGACTTACCGACGATATTGTAGAAAAGACAAGTGCCGATCATTGAACCTACAATCCCTCCCTGCAAATAATATTAGCGAAAAAAAGAAAAAGAAAAATGCTGTCAGTAGAACAAGGAAATTCATTGAACTTGTTTACCATTTTGAAATGTTTTTTTTTTTTTAAATAATAATAATGACGATACCTTTCCGTCGGGGCGATACGACACAGCTGTGACGATTTCTCGAACATCGATGTAATCAATGACACGGCAGCGTTGGACTTCCCATATTCGGACTTTCCCATCTATTGAACCGCTGATGAAATGATTGTCGTCCACCGGGTTGAAATCAACACATGTCACTGCCACAAAACATATCATTCATTACCACCCGAAAAATTAGAAAGAAAAAAAAAAAAAAAAAAAAAAAAAAAAAAAAAAAAATTGAATTTGAAGAAATCAACCGACAGAAAACTTACCATAATTGTTGTGAAGAAAGACTCGAAGGCAATCATCACACCCAACTTGCCACAGACGAACGGTCTTATCGATTGACGACGAGAGAAGAAACTGCAAAACAGACAGAAATAACAACTTAAATCAACGTAATGATATGATACGATACGATATGATCTGATCTGATCAGATGACTAACCCCTTTTGTGGACCACGAGAGATCAAAGACCTCTCCGACGTGCCCTTGAAACTCGTGGAGAGGCTTGTCGAGTATGTTGAACGCCTTGCGAGGGTAAACCACACACGCAGAGTTCGACCTCTTCAACGACGTTCGATCGACTGCGAAGCACTCGTCGCCGGCAAGCCTCGCTCTCTCGCTCTCCCTCTCGTTGACCTCCCAAACCCTAACGACACCGTCCTCGCCGGCGCTGGCCAAGTACCGCCCGTCGTGGCTGAACTTCATCGTCGAAATCCACCCCTCGTGGGCCCGGATCTCCTGCTCCGCGTGCAGCGAAGAAAGTTCCTTCGTCCTTTTCTTGTACGGATACACCGGAACTTTGCTCTTTGCGCTATCCTCGTCCGGAGAGGAATCTCCGTTGATGCCTAGTTTTCTCAGCCAACCTCTCTTGGCTCGCTGTATCGGATCGATGAAGCGACGAGACGGCGGACCGCAGTGATCGCGGACCGTCCGATCAAAATCCCCGATTTTACGCGCGAAACTCTCCAGGGATTCGATGACGACCGACGAGGACGATGACGACGAGATCGATTCTGCGGAGCTTGAATTCCTCAGAACAGCGCCGCCGGATTCCGTGGCTCTCTCCTCGTCCAATTCGATTTCGGATGTGCTTTTCGTCGCGATCAAGTCGGAATCGGAGTCGGAACCGGATTCCGAACCGGAATTCGTTGCTAAACCCATCCATTTCAAGAATTTCCTACGGCGCTCTAGAACAGAGCCGAATTTCTCGGTCCAGGCATCGTACCTTAACCTACCGGAGACGATCGAATTCCGATCATCGGAATGGTCTGAATCCCAATCGGACGCCGATGAAGAAAGTTCTTCGCGAGCGTCGTAGAATTCATCTTCTCGATTACAGCACGAACTCTTCATTATTTTTTTTTTCCTTTTTATCTTATCCCGTAAGATCTCCGAAAAAGACCAAATTGCATTTCAAGAACTCGAATTTTTTTTTTTTTTTGGTGTGGAGTTAAATTAGCAACTTGAGAGTAAATGAAACGAAATCAAAACTCGATCGACAATATTTTGACGACAAGTTAGATAAACAAGAAGAAGAATTTAGGGAACCAAACAAACCTCGCATAGGGATTTTCACCTTCTCCAATATCCTCGCTCTCGGCAAGGAATAGTAGAAGAACAAGGAAGAAAAGAAAATATAATTAATTAATAATAATATATAAATAAATAAAGGCGTGGGAAGAGTGAGTCACAGGAAAGAAAGAAGAGGACTGAAAAGTGGGGATTGTTGGCTGTTATGACTTGAAAACTCGCTTTCTTTGTAATTTTTTAGCGTGTTTTGCTATGTTGATAATAATAATATATTAATTTTTCTAAAAAAATAATAATATATTAATTGGATTTGCTGGTACACGAGAACTTTTAGTGTGAACCGCTAAAATGACTTTGAAAAAGTAATTAGAGGATTAATAAGATAACTAGCTGAAAAGTATGCCACGAACCTGACAGCCAAAGAGCCACGGGAGTAATTTAAAAAACAAATAAATATCTAAAAAATTACACCTAGCGGGAGCCAGAATTAAAACTCAGAAGTCAGAACACATTAGATAAACAAATATAATTAAAAGAAATTTAAGGTGTAAATATAACTATAAATATAATTAACAAATAACAATAAGAAAAAATGCAATTTATCCATTTTTGTGTATAAATTCTTGACCTTGTCAACGAATATAACCATATTTGTGTATCAACTGATGTAGTAATGTTATACGAAATAAAAATAAAAATATATCAGATTAATGCTCATTTTCTTAACTTATATTAATTAACCGTGCATATATATATATATATTATATATATATATATATTATATATATATATATATATATGTATATGTCATATATGCAATGAGCAATGAGCAATGAGCAATGAGCAATGACCACAAACCTATTTTATTTTTTCCGATTAAAAAACATATTTTATTCCAAAGTGGTCGGTCAACTTTCATTATAGCTCCAAGTCTCCAACACCAAACGCTCTCCTCAACCTTCTTGTCAAATCAAAGCTTTTGTATTTTCTTCATTGCATTTATTTTACATTTAAATAAGAATACCACATCTGATTGCTCTTTTTCTCTACATCTCGAGGTTATTGTTGCTGCTAATAAATGTGCCACAGAAGATTTATTTGCCTATAAATATCTTTAGAATAATGTTGAAATTCACCCTATAAACAGTATAGCAATTCTTTTCCTATGATTATGAGTGTTCGGATTAAAATCCACAAAGAAATTTATTTTTTTAAAAAAAAAATTTGCCAAAGATTTGTGCCCACAATGATTTATGTAAATGACAAAAAAAAATAAAAAATTGCAACCCTAAAAAGAAAAAAAAAAGTAAATTTAAAAAAGAATAAATGAATCTAAGCAACAGGAATTTTTTTCTTCATCATCCACTTCTTCTTGGCAGACTCGATGGCTTGTTCTCTCATGCTCAAGAGCTGAGAGCAACACTGATGATACTGAGTATCGATTGCTTCAAGCTCAAGCTTCAAGTCGTCCTGCGAACAGAAATCCCCGGTGGACGAGGATTGTATGCTCGAAAAGCTAAACGATCTCGACAAATCCGACAACGAGAAGTTAAACGAGATCGCAGAGTTCTCAGTCTCGAGTTTCGCTCCTCCTTCTTCCGCTTTTTCTTCAACGCGACAAGAGTCGTTCTCTTTCATGAATCTATCGAGGCTGTAATACGATGATTCCAAAGCGCCCAACTCGGACGGGTCTATCGAGTCGCAATCTGCCGATATATACAAGACCGAGGAGTCGTAATCCTCGTCTGAACTCGGCGAGTTTTCGTCGGTCGGTCGCATGGAAGAGCAATCTCCGAAGGAACTCGTTAGGGTTCCGAATGACGATTTCCAGTCGGGCACGAGCTTGATGAGCAAGTCGTCGATCAGCTCGGAAATGACTGTCACGTCCTCTGTCGTGAGATCGAGCTGCTCGACCATCTCCTCTACGATCGAGATCGCGGTATCGAGGTTCAGATAGAACGCAAAATGAATGTTTCTTTTCCGACCTAATGAAGAATCATGAAACAAGAGTCAAACTTTTTTTCTAGTGCATAAAAGCCCTTAAAAGATTTTTTTGCGCAAATAGTAGTCCCCACAAGCAAAATAACACTTCAACTTAAAAAAAAAATTAAAAAAAAAAATAAAATAAAAAAGTTTTGAAAATCCATTTGTCATTATTTGTGTTAGTACCTTAGAGGAACTAAAATCTATAAGATCAATAGTTCCAGTACTAGTTAGGCTAACAAAAAAAAAAACAATTAACCAACTAAACAAGATTGATGCAAAAAAAAAAAAAAAAAAAAAAAAAGTAAAATAAATAACTAGACAAGATACTAGTCGCCGAATTTACTCACCAGAAGAGTCAGTAATAAGCAACTCCAATGAGATTGTGCTTTCATCGTCTTTAACTCCTTTCAAGCAGAATATATTATCCTCGGTGCGTCTCCAGAGTTCTGGGCCTGTCCCACCGAGAGAATCGACAGCTTGTTCGTAACAAGAGTCGACATCAGAGGGTTTTTTGCTGTTAGAAGAGTCTACGTCCATCGCGTGAGAGGGAGGTTGTGAAGAAGAGGGGCCGATTAATCTGGGGACGATATTTCTCATTGGCGAGCTGGCGTAACCATTGAGATTTTCCGCTGCGAGAAACGGATCTTTCAAAAGATCACTCGCAGAACACCTTTCAGAGGCGGGAACTATGCACTTCTCAATGAATTGCCTGATTTCGGGATCATCTACTTTTTGCAGCGAAGCTGGCTTTATGCCCTGTAACAGAGACAAAAAAGAAAAAAATTAAATCTATGTATATATATATTTAGCACAAGATTTAAACTTTAAAGCAGAGTGAGGTAATAGTAACTTACCGACGAAACCTTCTTGAAAATTTGGGCCGCGTTTCTGCATTCGGAATAAGGGTATTCCAAAGTCACCATTTCCAAAATGCACATCCCAAACGAATATATGTCAACAAGTTCGTTATATTCCTCGTCATAAAGCTCGGGGGCCATAAATTCAGGAGTTCCTGTACAGAAGAGAGGGATTAGAACTTTATGAACCAGAAATAACTCGGTAGACATATTAAGAGTATTACCAATTACACTATGAGCAACAGGTTGCTGCATTACGATTGCCAGCCCGAGATCCCCGATTTTCACTTCCCCGGTATGTCCGTTGACAAATATGTTGTCACACTTGAGATCTCTGTGAATAATACAAGGGTTTTGGGTGTGCAAAAAGTGTAATCCTCGAAGAATCTGTCTCGCCCAGTTCTTGATGGCTTTCATATCGACATGCTTATGCTTCATCCGGTACCTAGATCCATTTGAATTATTATTTTTTTAATGAAATACAATATAAAACCATATATATAATAAAAAAATACACGAACTTCAAGAAAAAATATACTCACTTCCTCAAACTTCCGGACGTGAACAACTCGGTTATCAGGTTAATAGTCTTGGTCTTTTCATCTACCCAAGAGTGAACGTATTTGATGATATTGTTGTGATCGAGCGACTTCAAGAGATGGACCTCCGAATAAAGTCTCTCGAGCTGCTGCGGAGACTGCAATAATGCCTCGACGCTCACTTGATTCCAAGCTATTTCTGTTCCCTCAACTTCATCGAAACCCTTATACCTAAAGTACAAAACAAATATGATAAATTCCAAAATTAGTTGAAAGGAAAGGTTGATCAAGAGAGCATCAAACAACTAATTTACAATTTAATTAACTACATACACTGTCTTGAATGCACCCTGACCCAGAATTTCGTCAAACTGTAAATTCATCAAACAATATAAGCGCACATTAGAGAGAGAGAGAGAGAAAAAAAAAAAGGGACAAACATGTGAATGTAAGGGCATCCAATTAACAGGGGGGAAAAATATCACCCAAAAATTAAATCTTTCTAAAGAAAAAAACACAAACGAAAAGTAAAAATAGAAACAAAAGCTATCTCTCCTGTTAATATGCCCTTACATCCAATTATGGATTCAGAATAAAATAGTTTAAATCTTCTGATGTTCAATTTAACATAAATTGTTTTCTACTAAAGAGACAATAGATCACCGGCTCAAAATTTCCTCAAACGATAAATTAATCAAACAATATAAGCTCATTAAAAAAAAAAAAAAAAAATCCCATCAAAGCTACAAACTTGTGAATGTAAGGCTTCAAATCAACAGGGGAAAAAAAACAGCCTAATAGTTTTAGCATCATCAACAAAAGCAAATATAAAATTGCAATCAGAATTAAAGTTTTTAATCTCCAGATGTTGAAACAGTTTTTACCTACAAGTTTATATGCTACAGAGCTAAACGTTTATAAATTTAATCCATATAACTCAAAACACTTACACTAGAAAGCTAAATTATGTTACACATTACCACCATCACAGAAAACAAAACAAATACAAAATCAAACAAAGGATCAGAATTTCGTACCCTCAAAAACCGCCCAGCTGGATCTCGCTCCACAACCACGCAATCACCGGAGTTCGAATTATCTGTACACGAATTCATGGCGGAACCACGACGAACAGAAAACAAAAAAAAAAACAAAAAACAAAAAGAATCCCCAAAAGAAAAGAAAAATCCTCACTCGACCACAACCACACCAAACCGCGAAAAGAAAACGCTATTAAAGAACTTCGGACTCGTAAGCGATTGACATCGGAACGTAATTACGAAGACTCGACTGTTCAGAGAATGCCTCGCAAGCAACGGAATAGGAATCGAACGCCGATCGAACGCGGAAACGGCATCCGAAAAAACACAACCCGAACAATCCAAATCCCATACCGGAGTCTCTAATGGCGGCGCGAATCGAATTTCTACGATCTATCCCAAGCCGAGCCATGGCTCTCCTTGCATCTTTTGGTGGATAAAGAAAAATCCCAATTTGGTAAACCCTAAAATCGATGAAACCACAAAACAATCCCAAAAAACGAAGAAGAAGAACGATCGAAGAGGGGAAAAAGAAGAAAAGAGAGAGATTTCGGATGCTTAAAAAATCGATGAGCAGATCGATTGAATGATTGGTTTGTTAGGGTTAGGTTATGATTGAGCGATTGCGATGAAGAATCGGAGGGTTTCTCGGTGCTGTTGGATCAGAATGACAAAATTCAGTTTGATTTTTCCGGACTCCGAAAAAACTCAATAAAAGAAAAATATATACACACCAATATATGTATATTGGTGTTCGTTATCTTATCCTATTTTTCTTCTTTTAAAAAAAAGGATTAATTGATTTTTTATTTTTTTAAATTGGTTTTTTATTTATAAATATTATATATATTTTTTTTAACAGATTATATTATCAAATTTGTTCTTTTCCTACGCCTAGCTTAGCGTGCGTCCACATATCACTTTACCTGCTTTTATTTTAGATTACTAGTAAACATCACGTGCTTCCACGTGAGTAGTAATCTAAGGGCCCGTAATCCACAAACCCACTTAGACCCACAGACCCATTTAGATCACTAAACCCATTTGAACACGCGAATCGGTTTAAGCCCTTAAACATCACGTGCTTCCACATATCACTTTACCTGCTTTGATTTAGAGGATTTCAATATTTTGAAGTAAACATGTCTAAGAGCCTAAACCGATTCGCGTGTTCAGATGAGTTTAGTGATTTAAATGGGTCTGTGGGTCTAAGTGTGTTCGTGGGTTACATGGTCCATTGAGACACGATTAATAAATGAGTCTTAGTGGGTTGGGTCTGTGTTTGACAAAAAAAGTAGTGGGTCGTGTTTGGGTTTTGCTCCTAGACACGATTAATAAATGGGTCGGGTCTGAGTCTGTCAAAAAATACATGAAAACGAATAAGACACGACACGTAACCCGAATTGTCACCCTTACTGGTACCATAAATTTGTCGCTAAGAAAAAAAATATAAAAAATTAATTAAAACATTCATAATAGAAATCATTAAAAAATTTAGCTTCACAATCGTCTAAAGTGTGTGTTCTTCAGAGACCTTTCATCATTAATAGGAGAACCAGAGATTGAGAGGCCCAATCAAATCCTCTCTCGTCCATGCCATGTCCTTTTGAGGCTCAACTCTAGATTATATAGTTCTAAAGGCATGTCCACGATTATATTTGCGATCTTCCAAGACTACATATATATATCATAAAAGTAGCATTTCAAAGACCAACACTATTATCAGAGAATCAGATTATTTGTTTTTGTTCTAATATGCAATAATGTCAGCAATCCTTTCCTTTTGGCAAACCTTAAAGATCATTTATGTATGTAAAAAGTTTGAACAATCTAATGTCAATGTGTATCAGTCATTCAGTCTTGGTGTGTATATATATATGTACAAAAAACCGGTCCTACTATTTGATTATAGTAATAGAGAGCTAAAAAAATGCTCATCTGTTTTAATCATGTAAAAGGAGAAACTATACAAAATCAACGAGCCTTAAATGAAAGCATATAGATAAACAATGGGAAAAAAAAAATGCAAAACATGGTGGAGAAGTGTGATCTGTTTCTCAAAACCAACATATTTACACACCGGAATAAATTGGCATGTATTATGTTAAATACTCAATGATATCATCAATTTTTTTTTTATTGTAATATTCACTACTAAAAACCGTAGTGATTTAAAAAAGACTACAATCTTTATAGTGTAGTCTTTCTTACCATAGTATATTTTCAATATAATAGACTACATTTTTTCGTTGTAGTCTAATTTATTGAAAAACGTAGTCTTATCTAGTTAAAATTCTATTAGACTACAATTTTTAACTGTAGTCGTTACTTAATTATATCTTCGTTACGATTACACTATAGTCTTTACTTAATTATATCTTCGTTATGACTACACTACAAGGTTTAGCTCTACTAATAAATGATTAGTCATTTCTTATTATTTTTTTTTTTATTGATACTCACAATTTTAATTTTAAAATAATTTATTCAAACAAATAAATAATGATCTCGTATACAATGCAATCATAATAACTACCCTTCAAAATACTATAAGACATACAAGTCACGAGTTACATATATGTACTGAAAAAGAGACCTAAAATATATACAAATGTACATCGTAATTTTTTTTTTCTAAAATCAATTAAATACCATATTTGATCCACTATATTAAAATTGTATGTTTAGTATTGTCATGTGAAGATGGACCGAAAACTTGCGTGACAGTGAGCTTCACAACGCTCACAACAGTTGCAGCTTCGCAAAGCGTTGGATGACTTAATTAACTTCGTTACAAAGCTGATTACGCGTCACAAAACTGTGAATTTTACGCTTCTCAAAACTGTGAATCATGTGCATTTCAAATTAAAAAAAATTGTGCATCACCACAGCAAGTGCAAATCCAATTGCAATAAGTGTTGTCTTATTGTTTGAAATGTTGTGAATTTACAATGCAAAAAAATGTATCTACATATGCCAATGTTGTCTTATTGCTTGCTATCAAGGCAAAATGATGTCATAACTCCTTTCCATCTTGAACAATGAAGCATTCAAACAAAATTTTTTCTATTAGAGGACATAGCAAAAGACAAGAATAACTAAATTTTGAAGTTATAAATTTTGGGCTAGAGGGTTTATAAGTTTTGTGACAACTCTGAAAAGTATAATGATGCAATAATAACTAAAATGTTGAAGGCTACATACCAACAAATAAACAAAGTGTTTTCCAGAGATTTGAGCTAGAGCTCCCCAAGCACCACTATAGAGCACGATAACAAAATATTATAAGGAAAAGAGAGAAAGGAAAAGTCATTTAGATAAAAATTATAATTGCAAAACAGAATGTGAACCAAAACCACCAAGCAATTATATATCTAACGGTTAGACTCTTGCTTAAACATAATTATGCCAAACAGAATATATACAAACAAAATAAATACACAGATATAATAATCATAAGATACATTATGTACCATGAACTCATTTCTAATCAGATTGTTGTCCTTCAAAATCACCACAGAAGAAAGTGTATAAAAAAATCATACAAATGAATGAATAAAGAAATAAAAATACTATGATCATAGAAACAAAGTCAATACAAATCAAGTTCTCAATATGTGCAGCAATACCATTGTTGATCATTATTAGAGTATGTAAACGTCTGTAAACATCTCAGCCACTAGATCTAGTTTCTTAGTGATCAATGGCTGAGATTGTGTCATTCAAGTTTATTTATAGTCAAGTGTAACGAACATGTGAGTCAGTTGATCAATAAATCAAATCAGTTACACAGATCTCTCTCTCTCTCTCTCTCTCTCTCTCTCTCTCTCTCTCTCTCTCTCTCTCTCTCTCTCTCTCTCTCTCTCTCTCTCCAGTTAGTTACAAAGCTCTCTGAGCTTCTTCATGGTATCAGAGCTCAGTTCTTAGCTCAAGCGATCTCAATCGTCTTCGTCAATGGCGTCACAAGGAAGTCACTATGTTCTCCCTGAAGATCGAACTCAGGCGTATCAGAATTATATTCCGCACGTAAATCCTCTTTCTCTGAAACTTGATCGCAACAATTTTCAATTCTGGACCTCGCAAGTGCTTTCAACCACTAGAGCGCATGGCCTGGATGGTTTCTTGCTTGGAACGATTCGATGTCCTCCTAAATTTGTCGAATCTGTGAATGAAAATGGCGTGACAACTCGAAGTCAGAACTCAGAGCATGTGCTTTGGATGAGGCACGATCAGTTCTTGTTGAGCTGGTTATTTCAGTCGATCTCCGAATCGATGTTAGGTCACATCAATCGGTGCACGAACTCTGCAGATGTGTGGTCAACTCTCAAGTCAATTTTTGGAACTGCATCCAAAGCGAGAGTTCTTCAACTTTGATTCTCACTTCAGACGATGAAGAAAGGAAATCTTAGCATCGATGAGTTCATACTGAAGATGAAGAATGTCGTTGATAATCTCAGCTCTGCAGGATCACTAGTGAATGATGATGATCTGGTCCTCTATGTTCTAGGAGGCCTTGGCTCTGAGTATGAGTCTGTGGTGGTGAATCTGACTAGTAGATCAGACAGTCCAACACTACAAGAGGCACAATTTGCTCTCCAGTCTCAGGAAATGAGAATTGAAAGCCAAAACTCTGTCAATCTCTCAGATCCAGTCTCAGCACCAATGGCTCACTTTGCAAGTCGAGGTGGCAGAGGAAATTTCAACAACAGTGGTGGTAGAAACTCAAATGCTCGAGGTAGATGACGTGGAGGCAGGTCTGGTGGCCGCAACAACAACAACAACAACATGCCTACTTATCAAATCTGTGGAAGAGTTGGACATGTCGCCTTCAAATGCTTCAACAGATTTGATCCATACTTTCAAGCAGCACAACAAACCTCACCTCAAGGCACTGGAAGTCAAAGCTCCAATCAAAGGCCTGGTAATGTGGCTCAGGCATACATCACAGGTGGTCAAGATTAAGGCACTGACTCGGAGTGGTACCTGGATTCTGGAGCCACAAATCATGTCACAGCTGAACTCAGCAATCTCAACATCCATCAGGACTACAAAGGCAAAGACAAGCTAACAGTTGGTAATGGCTCTAAACTCCCTATCTTGCATATTGGTAATACTGATTTAAGCACTCAATCTGGTTCACTCTTGCTCAAAAACATTCTGCATGTACTTTCAATAACAAAAAATCTAGTCAGTATCTCCCAGTTTACCAAAGACAACAACATTCTAATTGAGTTTTATCATGATAAATGCTTAATCAAGGAAAAGGATACGATGAGAACTCTGCTGGTTGCAGCACTTAAAGAAGGATTGTATCAGCTTGACTTGTCCAAGATTTCAAAGCATTTGAAGCCAAAAATACAAGCCTTTGTGTCTTCTCTCCATAGTCCAATGTTTTCTGTCAAAAATAAAGTCTGTGATAGGTCTTTTTCAGATATGTCAATGTTGTACAATTCATATCCTTGCAGTCCTAGTGAGTCAGACAATGTTCATAGCTCATTTGCTTGTAATACCAGTTCAAATAATGCTAGTGCTCAGGATGTAAACATTTGGCATCAAAGACTTGGTCACCCCTCAAAAGAAATACTTGACTGTGTGTTGAAATCTCTGAATTACTCTCTTTCTGTCAAACAACCTACCTTCTGCAAATCATGTGCTGTTGGCAAAATGCATCAGTTTCATTTTACAAAGTCAGAAACAAAAACCACAAAACCCTTTCAGCTAATACACTCTGACCTTTGGGGGCCCTCACCTGATCTTTCAGTCACTGGTTTTAAGTACTACATTCACTTTGTAGATGACTTTACACGGTTTACATGGATCTACCCCCTCAAAACAAAATCTGAAACCAAACATGTCTTTCTCAGATTTCTAGCCTATGTGGAAAGGCAATTCAGTGTCAAAGTCAAAACAATTCAAACAGATCGGGGTGGTGAATTTAGACCTCTTGCAAAAGTCCTAGGTGATCTTGGTATAGTTTTCAGACATCCTTGTCCTCATACCCATCAACAAAATGGTAAAGCTGAAAGAAAACATCAACATATCACAGAACTAGGACTCACTCTTCTAGCTCAATCAGAGTTGCCTTGCAAATTCTGGTGGGATGCTTTTGTCTCTGCTGTCTTTATCATCAACAGAATTCTCCCAGCCATACTTCAAATGCAGTCACCTTTTGAACTCCTCTTCAAAATCAAACCAGACTACAAATTCTTCAAAGTTTTTGGATGTGCATGTTATCCTCATCTCAAACCCTACAACACAAACAAGTTCAGATTCAAGTCAACTCAATGTGTCTTTCTTGGTTACAGTCCCTTACACAAAGGTTATAGGTGTCTGAGTTCATCTGGTAGAGTCTATGTTGCAAGATCTGTTCTTTTTGATGAAACAGTTTTTCCCTACAAAAGTTTCTTCACTCAGCCTCAAATTCCAACACCAACCATCCTAGTATCATCAAACCAACCTGGCATGTCCATTCTTGGATCATATCCCATCACTCCTAGTCCAAACACTCTTTCCCACACTGACCCTAATCAGTCCACCTCTTCTATGCACCACAACTGCTCATCAGACTCACCACACAGCCAAAATACGCAACAAGTGCCACATTCCTCAGAACCAGACTCTTCTGACTCATCAAATGTCAGGTACATGCTTCCACAGCAAGTATCTTTCTCACCTTCAAACCATCCTCAGTCTCCACAACCAACCAGCTCACCTCACATCATACCAGAACTGCCAACCACAAACACTCACACCATGATCACTAGAGCCAAAAATGGAATCACCAAACCAAGAGTGTTTAATGTCATGTCACCTTTATGCAATATAGAGATTGAACCTACTAATGTTAGTGAAGCTATTGCTAACCCTGGTTGGAAGAGTGCTATGGACTCTGAACTTGCAGCTCTGCAGAGAAATGGCACTTGGAGTCTTGTTCCTTACAACTCATCAATGAACATAGTCCAAAACAAGTGGGTCTACATGGTCAAACACAAAGCTGATGGCTCCTTGGACAAGCTGAAGGCAAGGTTGGTAGCAAAAGGGTTCTAACAAACTGCAGGAGTGGATTTCTTTGAGACATTCAATCCCGTGATCAAGCCTGTCACTCTCAGAGTAATCTTTACACTTGCAGTAACCAACAAGTGGGACATTCAACAAGTGGATGCCAATAATGCCTTTCTAAATGGCAAGCTTAAAGAAACAGTGTACATGATGCAACCAGATGGCTTCATCAACAACTCTAAGCCAGATCATGTGTGTCTCATACACAAAGCCATCTATGGTCTAAAACAAGCCCCCAGGGCATGGTATGAAGAACTGAGTCAAGCACTACTCAGATCCCTCATCGTTTATCTACAACCGTGGCAATACCTGCATTTTTCTACTCGTTTATGTAGATGACATTTTAGTCATTGGTAATGACAAGGCTCTAATCAACAAAGAAATATCTGATCTCAACCAATCTTTCACTCTAAGGATACTTGGGCATCTAAACTACTTCCTGGGGTTTGAAGCTACACGCAATACTGATAGCTTATGCCTCACGCAACAGAAGTATGTGCGTGATCTCCTACTCAAGGCCAAGATGGCTGACTCCAAACCATGTCCCACGCCAATGTGTCAGAGTCAAAAGCTACACAAAGAGGATAGTCCAGCCTTTGAAGACCCCTCTTTGTATAGAAGTGTCATTGGCTCGTTGCAGTACCTCACAATGACACGGCCAGATATCTCTTTCGCTGTGAACAAACTAAGTCAGTTTATGCAAACACCAACAGTGAATCACTGGAGTGCTTGCAAAAGACTGCTCAGATATCTAACAGGATCACCTTGTCAGGGCCTACGGTTCACCGCTGCAACCAACATGACCCTGTCAGCGTTTACTGATGCATATTATGCTAGCAACATCGATGATCGTCGCTCAACAACAGGGCTATGTGTTTTTCTTGGGGACAACCTGCTCACGTGGCTATCCAAGAAACAGGCCGTGGTCTCACAGAGCTCCACAGAATCCGAATATCGTGCCTTGGCCACCACGGCAACTAAAATAATGTGGCTACGTTCTCTCTTCACTGAACTAGGCATCTCAGTCAATGCTGCGCCTATGGTGATCTGGTGTGATAACTTGGGTGCTGGAGCTCTGGCAAATAATCCTGTATTTCATTCACAGACTAAGCATGTTGAAGTAGACGTTCATTTTGTCAGAGAAAAGGTCACTGCAGGCTTGGTTGAAGTTCGTTATGTTCCAACTGGTGATCAAGTCGCCGATGCTCTCACTAAGCCCTTAGCTATTCCTCAGTTTGTCAAGTTGTGTTCCAAGTTCAATCTGGCCTTACCAGTTTGACCTTGAGGGGGGTGTATTAGAGTATGTAAACGTCTGTAAACATCTCAGCCATTAGATCTAGTTTGTTAGTGATCAATGGCTGAGATTGTGTCATTCAAGTGTATTTATAGTCAAGTGTAACGAACATGTGAGTCAGTTGATCAATCAATCAAATCAGTTACACAGATCTCTCTCTCTCTCTCTCTCTCTCTCTCTCTCTCTCTCTCTCTCTCTCTCCAGTTAGTTACAAAGCTCTCTGAGCTTCTTCAATCATAAATGACGAAGATGACCAAACGAATCATATAATAACGAAGGCACATCAAAATTTGTTCTATAAATTATTTCACTTGAAGTTTTGTTTCAGTATTTATTTTTTAAATATTGCAGAACTACAACAATGTTACACTCACAACGTCATTATGCAAAAAACCTGTTTGAAACAAAACAGAACAGCATAAAGAACTTGGATTCATGTTGATATTGAATGTTTTATATTTATCAAAATAAATAGTCATTAATAGGATTGGCAAAACCTTTATTGGAGTTTGGGCCGATCTGGGTCGATTCCGCTCAAAGGTCCCGGGCCTTGGATATGTGTCTTGCTCTTATTAGAAGAAACCAATCGCGATTAAAACGCTTAGAAGTCAGTCGAAACTTCCAATTGGAAATAAATTATCTTTCGGTTGACATAGACCTTTAAGCAAGCTCGTCGACCCTTGCTCTTTTATCAACCTTTGCATTTTTATCAACCCTTGCACTTTTGTCAGTAATGTCTTTATCTTGAAATTGAGTTTCCGATTTTCGCTTAAAGTATTTGTCAATACTTGTTAAAAAAAATATAAGACTGTATCCTTAGAAACTTTTGTAACAGGTTCACAAGTAACATTGTTTAAATTTATAGTTGAAAGACATCAAATTAAAACATAAAAATAAATAAACTACTTAACTGATTGAAAGAATAAAAATACAATAAGAAAGAGAGCAACGTTTTCTCTCATTATCTTGACTATTAATTCCCTAATTTTCTGATTCTTAATCATAAATAAATAAATACCTTGAGAAGCCATTTTCACTACAAGAAATACCACATTTAGCGACGAAACTATTAGCGACGATTAAGTCGTCGCTAATAAATCGTCGCTAATCACCCTTTTAGCGACGATAATATCGTCGCTAATTCTTTGGTGCGAAAAATACTATTTGGAGAAGTGCTTGGTGATATACTCAATACTCTTCAGTTGATTTCTTTCCAATGTTATTTCAATTAATGTTGACCCCTTTTTTTGGTTTCTAAAAGTCACAGCGTGGATAGTTGTGTTTGTAAAAAGAATTGAAATCGTCACTTCTCCTTCACGTTTTTGTTAATTAATGTCATTTTGGGCTTGAACTTTAATGGGCTTGGCTTGATAACTTCAGTTATAACTTACAAATGGAATATTTACACGTATAACCATATTAAGAGTGTGATTCCCACGTTATATTAACAAAAACTATTAAAATAATATTTTTTTTAGAATGGAGCACGAAATTACGATGTTATCACAAACATAATTCCGATGCTATTTTTAGGCGGATTTGAACTAAATTCCGGTTGTGTTTGCTCAAATTGAATCATGGGTTATGGTTTTCCGTTACATAGATATAAAGAAAAAAATTCGGTTAACTTCAATTAACCTTTAACCGATTTTTGTTTCTCACGGTTAATTGTTAACCGAATAAAAAAGTGAACAATTAATTGCAATTAATTGTTTTAACCGAAGTGGGCAATTGTGTGTGTGGCAGCTGTGGCTGTGTGTGTCAGCTTTTAGTGTCAGCGTGTATGGCTGTGTAGCCTGTGTGTGTGGCTGTGTGTGTTAGTGTGTGTGTGGTTGTGTGTGTGGCTGTGTGTGTTAGTATGTGTGTGGTTGTGTGTGTTTCAATTAACCTAGGTTAATTGATTTTTATTCGGTTAAAATTAACCGTACGGTTAATTTTAACCGAAAATTCAATTAAAATTAACCGTACGGTTAATTTTAACCGAATAATTTCGATTAAAATTTAAATCAAAATTGTTTTTTTAACCGAAATTTTTTCTTTACATAGATATGAAGAAACAAATAACACATATAATACATACAAAATCCCTCCCTATAATATAAGTGTATATATAATATGTATGTGGGGGAGGTGAAGATCTGTATGGATCAACTTAGTGCGTTGTATTATTCTTTCGCACACTTGCCGAGGGGAATGTTCGTGGGACCCAACAAATGACCGAAGAGTCAGAGAGAGAGAGAGAGAGAGAGAGAGAGAGAGAGAGAGAGAGAGAGAGAGAGAGAGAGAGAGAGAGAGAGAGAGAGAGAGAGAGAGATCATGGAAATGGGACGTTGCGAGTCTCCGAAGCTGTATTTGAGTACACAAAAGTCAGTGGAAGATGAGAGCTTTTCGTTGCGGCAAGTTTAAGTGGCAGACATATAAAAATGTTCACTTTATAGTTTTATTTTTGTTTGAACATTTCCTTTTCTTGCAAGTCATGTGGGGAGAGAGAGAGAGAGAGAGAGAGAGAGCTATGCTTTCATTTTGAGCTTTGCTGTATTGAGGAAGAAAGTTACGGTCAAAGCACTTATTATAATAGACAATTCTAGGTCATAAGGTAATGGGTTTAGCCATAATGCTTTAGCCATATACACACAATAGTAAAGTTCATTCATAAATTGACCATATACAATAATTAGAAACAAATTTAAACATTCTAGTAAGTACATTTTATTCTTTAACCAAAGCCAAACAAGGGCACAAAATAGGACCAAATATTCAATTGCTACGTACTTCTTTCACTCTAGTGATTCGTACAAGGGAAACAATAATATAAGATACAGCTCTTAATTGTCTCAAAGGTTTCAATCTGATCAAATCAAGAGTCAACCTTTCTCTCTCATGAAGCTAAATCTAAAATGAGCTTCAAAATGTACGTAAACTAAATTAAATAATAAAACTAATTAATATGGAAGATGAATAAAAAGGGAATTGAAGAAATGCAAGAGATACAAAGATACCCATGTATTGAAAATAATCCTATGATCTGTTAGTTATACCCTTACCATGAAAAAAAAAAAAACCAACCCACAATTACAACCAATAATAGTACTGATGAAGAGAAAATAATAAATTAAAATTATTACCATGATCCACCACCCAACATCCCAGTCCAATACCCAGTTGCTGGAAAGTCTTCTTGGTCTTTGATATTACTATTATTATTATTAGACTCTAAAACAATCCCATTTGAGCCCTTCAAATAGTCCTCAAAGGGAAACAAAAGCCTCCCATTATTTGTATTAATATTTCCTCCACCACCACTCTCTTGAACACCACTTCCAATCCCATCAAGAGAAAAGTCCAAACTCGGCTTGAAATCTTGATCTTGAGTGTTATCAATCAGAGAGAACCCAAACGAAGCACAACCACCACTACTACTAGTAGTAGTACTAGCAGCCAATGGGTGAGGATGAACGAAGGAGCTATTGAGAATCATCCCAAACGAATTACTGTTATTATTATTATTATTATTATTATTACCACCGATTACCTTCGCATCGTCACGAGTGAGAGCCAAGTTGAGATCTTGGCCTTGGACCAGATCAGGAAGCCTATTGATATTGTTGATCATCTTTGATGATGATTGTGATGATCTGATCTTGTTGATCTTCCTTGAGGCACCACCGACAGGGATGTTTCTGAGGGACCCACCTTGAGTCCAGTACCTTCTACAAGCCTTGCAGAAGAATCTGGGCTGAGTGAGGCTGTAATTGTTGTAGTAACAGAACTTTGTGTTGCCTGAGTTACACCTTGGACACTTTAGGGCTTCTTGTTCTTGACCTGTTTTTTTCTGATCTTGATCATCACTCTTGTTCTTGTAGTTATTGTTGCTGTTGTTGTTGTTTGGGACTATGATCTCTTCTATTGGCTTCACCACAATCTCCTATGTTATAACAATTAGAAAAGAAATTATTATTTGTTTTTAATTTTTTTTACTTTTTGAATTAAGGAAAAAAGATAAAGAGAAAGAAGGAAGAAGCAAAAGCTGTGCCCTACTAGTGAATTATGTATGAAAATTGAATATTGATTTTTTTTTTCTTTCTTTTTTGCGGAAAGAAGAGATCAAACAAAAAGGACATGAGATGAGATGATATGATATGACAAGATAAGTGGGTAAAATTAAAAGCCTGATAGATCTAAGCCAAGAAAAAAAAAAAGGAAAAGAATAGCTTAGTCAATAGTAGCGAGGATTTGAAAGAAACCTGTGGCCATTGAGCTGTGTCCATGGCGGAAATCTGAACGAGAAAGAACTTTGAGTTTTGAAGAGAGAGAAAGAGACAGAGAGAGAGAGAGAGAGCTTGTGATCTTTCTAAAGTTGCAGGGAAAAGAATGTTTTGAGAAAAGGGTTTGCGTGGACGTTCTAGTGGTTGCTTTATGAGAGAGAGAGAGAGAGAGAGAGAGAGAGAGAGAGAGAGCATAGTAACATGTTCATGATAAGTATTTAATAGTTTAAAACATACTAAGTGGAATATTTGTCTGTAAAATTTAGTAATTTAATACGGAAGAGTGTTAGATACATGTCGATTTCCAATATCCTCTTAATTTCACTATTTTCATATGAATGAAACTAAACTTGACAGGAGCGTAAAGCTTTTTAGGAGACGAATTATTTTCAAATCAGTAAAAATGATCTTTTTTCTTTCTTTTCTTTTTTTCAAATCAGGAAAAATCTACTTCTTCTTTAACACTGGCTCATAAAAAAAAATTAGTAAATGGAAAAACCTAGACTTTTGTTGATTTTTTAAAAATGTATGTATTTTATTTGACAAGAATCCTTAAATGGACTTCAACTTAACCCTTTAATATATGTAATTTTATATGTTTGATTAGTTTTGAAATGCTAACGTTTTCTTCTTATTCTTTGTTTAATACTTCCATGTTATTCCTTATTTATGAGATTTTCGGTTTCTTGTGATGTTAAATTATATATTTTTTAATTTCCAATTTTAAATTTAACTACATTTATTTAAACAAATAATTAGCAAACTAACCAAACTAAAACCGCATATTAAAAGCTAACGTTTTGTAAATTTTAGATAAATAGTTAATGTTTTGTAAGTTTTAGATAAATAACCAATGTTTTAATAATGTATTTCGGTCAATTTACGTGTGTAAATATTTGATCATGATTATTTACCAAAAACTTATTAAAAATTGACTAAATGGCAAACAAAAATTATAAATAAAACTATATATCTAATGGACCTTTATTTAAACAACATATAAAAAGGTAAATGTTTTAACTTTTTTAAATTCATCTTTACTAATGCATAAAAGAAAAAATGCGTAATATGCTGGTCACAGGTTAAACCGGTAGTCCAAAAAAAATACGCTATATAGGGAAAAAAAAATTGAAATATGGTTAACTGGGTCACCATTTAAATTAATCAGATTGTCAAATTCTGATTAATTTAAATTGATTGCGATTGGAAATTTTTTTACCAGTTAAAACATTCATCTTTACTATTACATATGACTATTCGATATGTGGTACTACAAATGACTAGTGCAGTCGATAATTAAACACCCACGCCTCCAAATGTAAAGATGAATTTGAATCACCACAAAAGTAAGAATGAATAAATTTTTTTGTTTTTTTATATGTCAATCAATTTTTATGGTCCTCGATCGTTGAAAAAATCAGACCAATGCCATGGATACAAAAATGCTATTTTATTAAAATATTATTGCAATTTGTTTCGCAACAACTATTAAGTAAATAATATGATATTTTATTATTATTATATTTAGTGATAATAATACCTTGTTTACTGTCACATTTGTTAACTTTTGCGAAACACAGGTCATAAATGAACTATCTTTTTTATTTTTATTTTATAAAAGACTCCTCAAGAGAATATATTGATAAAATCCAAAAACTTAAATTATAAAATTATCACAAAAGAAATTCAAAAACTTTTATAAGAAAAAAATAAAATGTGGATCACAAACAATGATAAATACAACAAAATAACTTATGAGTTACCCATCTGTGAAGGAAACCAGTCATTATCAGATTACTATACGAATTATGAACGAAAACATCGGTCTTTGCCTATTGCATATTGTGTTTTTAGGGTTTTTATCTGACTAAAATCCGCATCCAAAGAATAAATTCACATCTTAGATTAGAGATTCAGATTTGAAGAAAAATTCAAAACCACTGAGATTAAAGATCGAGCGGTATAAAAGTCAAATCTTATAAGTCTAAACTATTGAAACATATTCAAAACAGAAAGTAAAACATGAAGAAAAAAAAACAATAAATAAAATTACATTTTTTTGTAGGTCGAAAATCTTCCATTGGTCAAAATCATCGGAGTCTTTTACTATAGGGAAAGAGATTATACTGAAAATTGAAAATCCAAACTTTGATTTTTGGGAGAGAAAGGGACTGGATTTTTATAAATGAACTATCTTTCCAAAACCCTAAAAAGGAAGAAAAACATACCTAAGATACGTAGTTTTCATTTACCTTAGAGATAGTGTTTTTGGCTGTTTCTTGTTGCCTTGTTACCGATTTGAGTGCCTTTTTCCTAACAGTGATGCAATTAATTCGGACCCAGAATTGTATGCATGCTTCTTCAGGAACATGTAAAAGCGACTTTAGCTCAGATATAGTACAGATTTTTTATATGGATATCTTTTTTATGCAAAAATAACCTATGCATGTTTATATATATGCTCGCAGCAAATGTGGTCCAAGCTGAGTAAAAGTGCAACGCAATTTGGTTACAAAGGTGAGTTAGTTTCATAGGAAAATAAAAGAATACCTATAGAATCCCCATAGTTTTCGATCAGAAAGAGACACTGCTGGTTTTGGTGGGAGGCTTTAGAGTTTTGTGGCCACATTTATTCAACTTTTGACTAATTTTCCCCTTTTTCATTATCTGTGTTTAAGGAAAGGATTGAAATGTCGCTTTTTACTTCGTTCGGTAGAACCAATTTAAAATGGTTTAAAAGTGTGAAAAATGAGAAAAATATTTATGGACAGAAAAATGATTTTTTGAAGAAAACATTTTTATATATGCAGGTTTTTGAATTTTTAATTTTATAAAATAAGTGAATGAGTTCAAAACAAGTTACAGAATTTAGATTGAGAGATTAAAAAAAAAAAATATGGATTTTTATGTCTAAAATGATCGTAAGAGTAATTTTGACCAAAGAATCTCATTTACAATAAGAAAAGGTCTGTTGATCACATATTCATAATTGGTGATTTTAATTGAAATGACTGAAAGATACGTTTATCATTTATTTGGAAAATGGTTAAATTTATGATTGTAAAAAAAGTTAATTTGAAAGTATTATTGAATGTATGATTGTTTGCAAAATGTGGATGAGCTTCGCATTACAAATTTTAAATGATATGATTCATGTTGCAAAGAAGTTGAAAAACGACATTATGTATGCAAATGACAGAAAGTACAAAAAAATATAAAATAGAATAAAAAATGACACTAATTACCCCTATATATTTTTAGACTGATAGTCTATTTCATTTCTTTCTCCTAGTAATGCTCTATATTTACATATAATCTACACTAATAAGGGGGACATTGTTTTGCAAACAAACTTGAAATGTGGCATATATGTAGGCCGCTAAAAAACAGAGTAAAAATGACATTATTTGCCATTACTTTGAGAATGATAGATCTTTATACCTCTTTCATATTTTTCTCTTAGTAAGGCCATTTATTGACACAAAATTTTACACGAAAAAGGATTATTAACAAACATGAAATGATGCATATATGCTTACCACTAAAAAAATTGAGGCAACCATATTCAATATATATATATTTTTTTTAAAGATGGGTGATGTCTACAAATCTCTATAATGGAAAGAAGACAAAAAACGAAAAAAATTGCACACAAAAATGATAGAAATAAAAAAGCAACAAAACCTGTAAAAAAAATGATCATTATAATAAGTTACTCGATGGTTGAGTATGATATAGTACTAGATGAATACCATTGATTCCTCGGTGAATAATTCAACCGCTAATCATATTATGAAAGTGTACACATTAGCTCTCTTTCAGGATACGTAGATTCCGCATGTGTAAATTCCATTCAGTGGTGGTCATACTTTGAATCCCCTAAACATGAATATTTAAGTCTTCATTAGCTATGAACGAACTAATCAAATAGCCCGAGAATTAATATGACCTAAAAATCTAGGACAATATGGATTAAGATCAATTCTCATATGACTACCATAGTGACTTCAAATTGTGAGCTGTAATGGTTCCTTAAACATTACATCTTAAAGAAGTTTGTCTAGGGTGTGTACAAATTATCTTAATAGAATGCTCATACTTAGTGAGCCTAAGCCTCTTATCCCACATGTATGATTTCAAATCAGATACATTAATCACCGATCAAGTCTAAACGTTCCAACCAAAGTAGATGTTTCATATTGAAATAGAAACATCTAATCGAGTTACTTCATAAAATATCAACTGATTAATAACACTTCATTGACAAATGTTATTAGCAATAATAATTGAAATAACACTACTAATTAAATAATAAAAATATGAACTGATTTATTAATTAGAAGTCGGAATGTACTATAATCATCTTACGTGGACAATATTTTTAACACTTACCTCAACTCAAACACTCTTCTGAGAGTTCAACAAAGAATCAAAATAATGAGATCACTGCAAATCAAAATTACAAATTCCATCTCTGTGTAGAAATCGGTCACACCATTTGTTCCCAATCTAGCAGAGTGACAATCATAGACGCTCAATGTCGAAATACTTCCTACACTCAAAAACTCGAAGCATAAAATCGATCGTTGTTTGTAAATATACATAAGGGGAAGGTGAAAACTATTTAGGAGAATTCTCATTTGACTACTTAAGATTAAATATAAACTTTTCATCTGATTATTTTTTATTTCTTACACCTAAGTTAAACATAGTCGAGTCACTAGCCCCAAGTTAAGAATACTCATGACTATTGATACACCTAAGTTAATATTTTGGAACAAATTTTACCCAAAAATTAATCCTGCAACTGACTTCGTCATTGTCATAGAATAGGACATCGTTAGGCCAAAATATGTATATACACAATAATCAATAGGAGTAGACAAAAATTGAAATCGTTAATGTGGTCTCAATCGTCACTATAGTAGTATGGTACACATAGAACTACACTAACGAGCAGGCACGAAGCCACGTTAGTTACACTGAGAGGGGGCTAAAGCCCCCCCCTCAATTTTTTTTTTTTGCACTTTTTACCTATTTTTCATTTTATTTTTACAATTTTTTACCCTTAAAATTTACAAATTAACCCCCTCTGATTTTTTTTTACAAATTAGCACCCCTTAAAGTGAAATCCTGGCTTCGTCCCTGCTAACGAGGACATTTTGTCGTGTCTATAGATCAAATTACTTTTATTTTGTCGTCTCTATATGATTATTAAGGATGTTAACGACATATAAGTAGTGTTTTGCGGAGGAAATATATATATATATATATATATATATATATATATATATATATAGCTAGTTAGAAAAATGGATGGAATAGATTCTCATTCATATTGCTAATATACATTCCTATTCATAGTGATTATGGAGAATTACAGATCAATTTTAGAAAAATCTTAATTAAGTACCTCAACTACTAAGTTGACTCTTTTTCATATTATAATAATATGATGATTCCGAAAATGCTTCATACAACAAGAACACTAAAGACACATCTACATCGCTATACATTTAAAGTTTAAACAACAAATTTATGAGTATTTTCAATGAAAACCCTCAAACTTTCATTTTAAGGGTTTTTTGGACCTTCAATGGAGAACTCTAAATTCTCATGCACTATTTGAATCTTAAAAAATTACTGTTAAATTATTTAATTGTCTTATTCTTTATATAAGTTATTAAAAATTACCTCATTTTCCAAAATTTAATATAATATTTTATTTTTTGGTGCATAATGATAAATATATTATAAAATTATGTTATATTATTATTCGTATGTAATTTCATCTTTTTATTTATGTTTTATTATAATGTCACCTTATATTGTGCATGTTATATTTTTATTTATGGAGGTATAGCAATATTCAATATTATTAAATATTAAGGTTAATATGCAATAAAGATAAATTTTTAGGGATAAATTTGAGGGTCCCCATTGGAGTTGAGAGCTTTTAAACCCTCATTTTGAGATTTGAGGATCCTCAAAATGAGGGTTCCCATTGGAGATGCTCAGTGGAAGTTTGTAAATTACTTATAAATAGCTAATTTTTCGTTAATTATAAATAAATACCTATGCAAATGATGTGTCACGTGGATAATTCTAGCATTATATATATATATATATATATATATATATATATATATATATACCTTTTTGTGTATTAGATAAACTTTGATATTTAGGTAAATTTGACCATGTTTATAAAAATACATGGTTATTTACTCATAATTAACGAAAAAATGACTATATATCAATTTTATTATGTTTATAAGACTATATATCTAGAGAAACCAAAACTCAAGCATTAGACCTAAAGAAACTAATAAGACCCTAATTGCAAAGCCCAAACTAGAAATTAAAACTTGAAAGAAAATTCTATTTTATTTGCACTGAAAAATAACTCTTACAATTCCAAATTAGAAAAATAGTTATTTTATGGTGCGAGCAATAGTGTTAAACTTACTAATGGCTGAATCATAAACATAATAAAACTGTATGAAATTGTTCAATAGTCACATACGAATAAAATTATAGCTTATTAAAAGTATAGCCCAAACTCTTCATTCCCGAATATGTTCAAAAGTAAATCAAATTAACCATTTGAATAAATTAAATTAACAAAAAATTATGAAAATCATTCTTGGTTGAACTTCTTTTTCCTGAGCTTCATGTTGGCATTTAATAACTTTTTAAAGCAAATAAAATTAATCATCGCAATAAATTAAATTAACAAAAATTATGCTATTTTCTTCATTATTTGATAGTTGAACTTATAATGAAAGTTTACTTTCCAATAATATTGTACATGTAATATGACTATTATATATGTAACATTATATATGAATTAAGTTTCAATTTGTATATGGGCTTTGCTCCGATTATAGAATATGATGCATTGTGAAACAAGGGGTGTCTAATGATGACAACAAACAAAAGAAAAAAGACCCCTAATTTAGTCTAGTCATAATTTTACACATCATCTAATGTGAGATTGTGGTTCGTATATTCCTACCAGAACAATTGATGAGAAAAATAGTATTTTATACATATTAAAAATGAGAAAGGAAAAGAGTTGGCCTTTACTTGTTTGTCAAGGACGGACAAGAGCCGAAGTTTCCTTTATGTATCTAGAAGTTATTGACTTTCCGTACAGAAGTGACGAATTTCATTACAAAGCAATGAATTTCATTACCAATGCAATGACGCAACACGCAGGCTTTTTGGCCAAGGAATCAACTTCATTAGGAAAGTATAAACAGAGATATTATTGTACTCAAATCCAACATCTAATCAAATTGAGTTTCAATCTTAGCGAAAGAGTTAGAGAATTTGAATCATAATGGGTGAAGAATTAAAGCTGTACGGCGTTTGGGCTAGCCCATTTAGCGGGAGAGTAGAGATGGCACTCAAATTGAAAGGCGTTGACTACGAATTCTACGGAGAAGATTTGACTAACAAGAGTCCTTCGCTTCTCAAATACAACCCGGTTCACAAAAAAATCCCGGTTTTTGTTCACAACGAAAGAGCCATCGCCGAGTCACTTGTCATCGTCGAATACATCGACGAGACATGGAAGAACTGCCCAATCCTCCCCGAAGACCCATTCGAACGAGCCCATGCTCGTTTTTGGGCTCGCTTCATCGATGAAAAGGTATGTTATTAATTAATTCCTTAATTAGGGAATTATTTGTCAACTTCATCGTAGTTTTTGGTCAATTATTTATACATGAACTTATTCTAGCTTCACATAAATTTTATATTCTTGTATTACTTATAAGATGCTTACACAACACAAAGAAACATAAGCTGAGTACGACGTGTTCAAAGTTTCAAATCCAAATAGACTGATGATTTTAGAATTTTAAATGCTAGTTGACTTTTCTATATAATTTTTAATGGCCAAATTGTGAAAGGAGTAATAAAAAGGAATTTTGATGGATTTATAGTTGTAGTTATCTGCAGCAGCATGGAATAAGATTATTTGATTACGTTGTTTCAATTTTCTACCGTAAAAACATTTTTAATGTTGTTTATTTGTTATTTATTTTTTATTTTTTTGGAATTTTAGTGTGTTCTTGCCTTGTGGAAAGCATGCTGGGAGAAGGAAGACCACGAAAAGAACGTGGAAGAAGCTATTGAGCTTCTAGAACATCTCGAGAATGAGCTCAAAGACAAGAAGTTCTTCGGAGGTGAAACCCTTGGCCTTGCCGATATTGCTGCGAACTTCGTAGCATTTTGGCTTCGAGCGATTCAAGAGATCAGTGAAGTCGAGATCCTGAGTGAAAAGAGATTTCCGAGGCTGTGCCGTTGGAGTGACGAGTTTTCGAATCACGATGTTTCCAAGCTATGTGCTCCTCCAAAGGACAAACTCAAGGCTTTTTTTCAATCACGTTATGTAGCTAGTGCTTCTAACTGAATTGGCCAAGAAAGAGCACTTTTATTAGTGTAAGGAAAACTTTTATTTTGTGTTTTGTTTGTGTGTTGTATTGTTGTTGTTGTTGTTTTTTTTTTTTTTTTTTTTTTTTGCTCAGATCCTTGTGTTGTGTGTTTATTTCTATGAATAAATGGGTTTACATATTTATTTATTGATTCTTGTATTAATTGAGAAAATCATGTCCAAGGCTTATTATTACGTTTGTACCACAATTAAGAACCTAATAGTCATTCACTCTAAATAAGATTACTCACAATCATAGAGCATACAAATGGAAGAACATAAACAATTTCACTATTCAAATTAAAAAATAAAATTGAAATGTCATTTTCATATATTCGGATCTAGGGGTTTGATCTAGCTCTCAACGGATGCTTGGCTCTGAAATATAATACGCAAGTGTAAGTTGTGATGGCGTTGAGATTTATGCCTACAAGGAGCTGAGAAACACTCATTGTAATATTTTTGAAATAGACATTTTGTTGAATAATAGATAAATTCATATATTTATTCTGATATATTATATGTTTATGATTATAAGTCTAAACAATTCAAAACGGATGAAGAGGTAAGTATATACTTCACCTTTTTTTAGTTAGTTTAAAATGACTAATCGCAATCCGAAGATCGACGATCAAATCCAATTACCAATTATATCAGGGGAAGAATTGATTTATAGTCTTGAGTCACAGATAGAGTTGTGACTCTAGAATTTCTCATAGATGTCTTACTACACATAGAAAGAATTATAGCACATTGACATTTAAGCATTCATTAAGATCTTTGGAAATACTCACAATTAAAAGATCAAAGCAACCGTGATCCAATATCATGGGGATGATGATTATTGAGTTTGTACAAATAAAATTCTGAAATTTTCATATCATGTCGTGGAAGGTGACTAATCTATCTCAAATCCAAAACAAAACAAGAAAAAAACGACAATGGCATAGAGTATTGAAAAACAAAATCAACTAAAAAAACCATAAACAAAAACAAATAACAATGCTTGTATAACATCTTTCTTTAAGTAGTGTGAAAGATGGAGACTCCAAAACCACTAGAAAATAAATAAGTCAAATAAAATTATAAAGAATTAGAAAAATATTGTAAAATAGGATTTATGAAGAAAAAAAAAATATAGAAAAAAGGGTATTGGAGCCAACTTCTAGAAGCTAATTCTAGAGAGATGGATACATGTAGTTCTCTTGAAGATAAGAATAGAGTAGGATTTATGTAAAATTGTAGAGAAAATTCTAGAGACTAATAATTTATAGCCATTAGATTAAATTTGTGGTGTAAATATGTTAATCATTGATTTAGAAATACCACTTGTATAAAATAGAGATTATGTACTCAAGTTTGTATGAAGCCAAAATAATAATAATAAGTTCTCATTTCTACAAACAAATACTCATACTTCTTTAGTTTATACCCAAGCTTTTAAATTTCCAAACACTTTTACTAAACAACCAAAGCTTTTTTCAACAATCACAGTCCTCCGATCAATAACTTAGAAGAGAGTACTAAAAGGTTTGGCTAATTTCATTATGGGTGAAGAAGTAAAGCTGTATGGTTCCTGGTCAAGCCCGTTTAGCCGGAGAGTAGAGTTGGCACTGAGAATGAAAGGCGTTGAACACAAATACTTTGAGGAAGACTTGTTTAACAACAAGAGTCCTTCGCTTCTGAAATACAACCCGGTTCACCAAAAAGTCCCGGCTTTCGTTCACAATGGACGAGCCATCGCCGAGTCTCTCGTCATTCTCGAATACATTGACGACACGTGGAAAAACTGTCCTATTTTGCCTGAAGACCCCTTTGAGCGAGCTCAGGCGCGTTTCTGGGCTCGCTTCATCGATGACAAGGTATAGTTTGACTCGTGATGTTTTTATTAATCTATTATTAAGTGGAAAGTGTTACGGTTTTCCGATCTTGACTTCACTTTTTCTTTTTTAATTTGTCTGTCAATTTTAATGTTATATTAATGAGTATTGATGACACTATCGGTGAGACCATATATTAGTGCATGCGATGAACACCATTTTCTTATATCAATATACTTTTAAATGCTATACACCACCATAATAAGATGATCAAGAAAATGAATATCAGTTTTTGGAAGCCTATATATATATTATTCTGATAGTTTATTAGGCTAATCAAACGTGCAGATTAAAAAATTAATCAAACTACTCTCATAATTTTATGTGTTTGAGATTAATGGAGAAACGTTTATCGATTAATTTTTCTTTTCCATCTGAACTTAAATGTTATATTAATAGAATTTTGCATGCCAACTACCAAAATAGGATGCATATCAGCCTTTGGAAACCTATTATTATTTGAATGGTTTAGGTTAATTAAATGTATACAGCTCTTGAGATTAATCGATAAATTTAATGGAGAGTAATTATTTGAAATTCAAATTTAAAAATGAGAACTTCGTGAACAAAAAACTAATACATTATATAACCTATCTCTTTCCTTCAAAATAAACAAAAAATTTAATTTTTTTATTTTATTTTATTTTATTTTTAATTCCAGTGCATGCCGGCCCTAGGTAAAGCCTGTTGGGTGAAGGAAGACCGCGAGAAGAACGTGGAAAAAGCCAATGAGCTTCTAGAACATCTCGAGAACGAGCTCAAAGACAAGAAGTTCTTCGGAGGCGAAACCCTTGGCCTTGCAGACTTTGCCGGGAATTTCATAGCCTATTGGTTTCGGCCGATTCAAGAGATCAACGAAGTCGAGATCTTGAGTGAAGAGAGGTTTCCGAGGCTGTGCCGGTGGAGCAGAGAGTTTTCGAGCCACCATGTTGTTAAGCTGTGTCTGCCTCCCAAGGACGAGCTTAAGTCTTATTTTATTGAGCGTTTTGCAACTGAAAAGTAGAGCAAAATATGTTGGTGTGTTAGCTAAAGAATAAAGAAGAGAAAAAAAATAATAATAAATAAGCGCTAGTGTTTGTATGTGAGAATAAGCATGGTCTGAAGTCATCTCTTTCATTACTTAGAGTTGGCTTCATGTGATGTTGGTTTGTTTGTTTTCATTGAAAAGAGAATCACACCCTCTTTTTATTTTTAAATATACAGATCCTCTTGTGTTATTGCTTCAACTAATTAAAAGACTTGTGTCCTTTCTACGAATATATATATATATATATATATATATATATATATATATATATATATATATATATATATCTTTCTTTTTAGAGGAATTGAGCTGGTCTGGCCCACTTCGGTAAAAAGTTGGGTCGGTCCGATGAAAGGTTTTTATTGGGCTTGATATAGATAAATGAATGAATCTATTAGCATTTACAAACTCATTTTTCATTAGAAATCATTTCGAGGACCAAGATTACGTTGCACTTGATCTTGCGAGGATCGTGCAAACTTTTTATGATCTTTTCAGGGTATACGAAGCGAAACTCCTACAATAATATCGAACACAACCAAATCAATCACAGACGCAATATCCCAGAAGACACCAATACACGAATGTGTTCGTCAACGCGCCTTCTTATAGCCCATCTCCTCAACAACAAGAAGGTGGGACAAGTCAACCGAGGTCGAACCAGCCGACACACGGTCCCATCCCGAGATACAAGAGTACGATCGGAACGAGTGGGTCAAACCGGATGACGAAGCAATCGATCTCTTGGTTTGGTGGAGGCAGAACGCAAGGAGGTTCCTGGTCTTGTCATTTATAGCACAAGACATCCTCACCATCCTTGTTTCAACTGTGTCATCTGATGTGGCTTTTAGTAGCGCGAGCCGCATCATCGACGATAGAAGATGTAGCTTGAAACCGGAGATGGTCGAAGCATTGACATGTGGTAAGGATTGGATTCAACATAGAAATCGGTACAAGAAACATTCATGTGCTTTGATATTCTTGACGATTTTGAGGTTGATTTCGCAAATGTAAACATCAATGCTTAGTCTAACTTGTATAACTAAGGGATATCCCATTTTTCAAATAATTAACGAAGTAAGGGGTGCTCTTTTTCCTCGTCGTCGCACCTTTTTAGGGGTCGGTGAGATTTTTTAAAAGACCCATTTTTAAATTGACATTCTTCTTTATTATTTCTTTCTACTCATTTAGTTTAAAATCCTTTCAATTAAATCATTCTATATAATTATTTAAAATCTTTTAAAAAAAATTTTAATTTTTTTTCTTTTTTTTTAAGCCTAACGGGGTCCGAATCCCGTTAGGCGGGTCCCCCTGCCGTCCGTTACTTAACGGAACGGGACTCCCATTTGGTCAAATAACGGGAGTCCATGCGGGGGCGGTAGCGGGACGTGCGGTGTATACCGCTAAGCCAGGTTTACACATCATCTAATGTGAGATTGTGGTTCGCATATTCCTACTAGAACAATTGATGAGAAGAATAGTATTTTATAGATATTAAAAATGAGAAAGGAAAAGAGTTGGCCTTTACTTGTTTGTCAAGGACGGACAAGAGCCGAAGTTTCCTTTATGTATCTAGAAGTTATTGACTTTCCGTACAGAAGTGACGAATTTCATTACCAAAGCAATGAATTTCATTACCAATGCAATGACGCAACACGCAGGCTTTTTGGCCAAGGAATCAACTTCATTAGGAAAGTATAAAAAGAGATATTATTGTACTCAAATCCAACATCTAATCAAATTGAGTTTCTGAAGTTTCAGATAATCAAATGGAGGAAGAAGATCTAATCTTTATTGATGAGGTTCACGCATATTTATATGCTTACATATTGAAACTAACCAGCAACAAATAAGGAAACTAACAAGTAAATATTCGGAAATAAACTGGGAGAAATACAGGGGAAAACGTAACAACTAACAACACAGCTAAACTCTCTCCTATAGCTGAGACCGAGTATAGTGACTTATTCAACACTCCCCCTCAAGCTAAACCATATATATTGATAAGGTTTAGCTTGCAGCACAAATCAACAAACGAGGAGGCAGGTAATGGCTTTGTGAGGATATCAGCAATTTGGAATCGTGAAGGAATGAATTGCAACTTGACTTCTTGAGCTTCGATCTTCTCACTGATGAAATGCCTGTCTAGCTCAATGTGTTTGGTTCGATCATGGTGGACAGGATTCTTTGCGATGCTTATTGCAGCTTCATTATCGCAATGGAGGAGGATAGGCTCGGTGATCTGGACATTCAAGCTTTCCAGTACTCGCGTAAGCCAAACTCCTTCACAAATTCCATGAGCGAGTGATCGGAATTCAGCTTCAGCGCTACTCCTTGACACGACTGCTTGCTTCTTACTTCTCCACGTAACAAGATTGCCCCAAATATACGTACAGTACCCTGAGGTTGATCGTCGATCTGTCTGAGATCCTCCATAGTCAGCGTCGGTGTAGACTTCAATGCTCCGGCTTGGATTCTTCTTGAAGAACAAGCCTTTCCCGGGAGAGCTCTTGAGATACCTCAGAATTCTGAATACGGCTTCCATGTGGGGCTTTTTGGGGTTACACATGAATCTACTTACAAGGCTTACAGCAAAGCCTATGTCCGGTCTGGTGTTTGCCAAGTAAATTAACTTCCCAACTAGCCGTTGATACCTTCCTTTATCCACTGAATCTTCTTCTTCGCTTGCATTAAGCTTGAGTTTCGGTTCCATGGGCGTCTCTGCTGGTTTACATCCAGTCATTCCAGTCTCTTCAAGTAAATCTAGCGTATATTTACGTTGAGATACTGAAATTCCCTTATGTGATCTTGACACTTCCATGCCAAGGAAATATTTGAGATTCCCGAGGTCTTTAACTTCAAATTCAGATGCTAGGATTTTCTTCAAGCTGATTATTTCTTCGTGATTATCTCCAGTGAGTACGATGTCATCAACGTAAACACTCAAGATGGTTATCTTCCCGTCCTGAGATAACTTGGAGAACAAGGTGTGATCAGCTTGGCTTTGAGAATACCCGAACTTCTTGAGGACTTGGGAGAATCTGCTGAACCACGCCCGGGGACTTTGTTTGAGACCGTATAAACTCTTCTTGAGCTTACAAACTTTCCCATGTGTGTGCTGATCTTCAAATCCTGGAGGTATGTCCATGTAGACTTCTTCGGACAATTCTCCGTTGAGGAACGCATTCTTCACGTCGAGTTGATGTAGAGGCCAATCGGAATTTGCAGCAAGAGACAACAAAACACGTATGGTATTCTGTTTGGCCACCGGAGCAAAGGTCTCTTGGTAGTCAATTCCATAGGTTTGAGTGTAGCCTCTAGCGACAAGCCGAGCTTTAAGACGTTCAACACTTCCATCAGCGTTGTGCTTCACGGTGAAGAGCCATCGACATCCCACTGTTCTCTTTCCCGGTGGTAGAGCAGTAAGTTCCCATGTGTCATTCTTCTCCAAGGCGTTTATCTCTTCATACGTGGCAGCTTTCCATCCAGGATTCTTCAACGCCTCTTGCACACTTTTTGGAATGCTGATTTGATCCAATCTCGACACATATGCTCTATAGGCTGATGACAAGTTTCCATAGTAGACAAAGTCCTTCATCTGGTAGGGCATATGAGGCCGAGCTGTCTTTCTCAAGGCAATTGGCAAATCATCATTAGTTAATTCATCAACAATTATGTCAGACGTACCTGGATCATTGTGGTGACTTGGCAGCGGAGAAGGGGTTGATGATTGGCAATCTTGAGGCTTAGTCGCAGCTGGGCTTGATGGACCAGGAATTTCGGTGAGGCTTGATGGACATGTGGTGAGAATGAGAGGCATGGGCTGACTTGATGGTTGATCCTGAAATTCATGTGTTGACTGACACTCCCCCTGAATTGAAGGATTATAGTACAGTTTGTTCTAAAAAAAAGTAACATCCATTGTGTGATAGAACTTTTTAAGAGAATGAGAGTAGCACTTATAACCCTTTTTCGTGGGGGAATACCCAAAGAAAATACATTTTAAGGAGCGTGGATCAAGTTTATTTTGGTCATAGAGGTGGACAAAGGCCGAGCATCCAAACAACTTAGGAGGAATAGTTAGCAGTAGTTTTGTGTTTGGAAAATATTCTAGAAGCTTTTGACAAGGTGTTTGAAATTTTAGTACCCGAGATGGCATCCTATTGATGAGAAACGCGGCAGTGAGGATTGCCTCGCCCCAGTACTGTTTTGGAACATGGGTAGTGAACATAATTGATCGAGCAACTTCTAGGAGGTGGCGATTTTTTCTTTCAGCTATCCCATTCTGTTGGGGTGTGTTGACACATGAGCTTGTATGGACAATTCCCTGAGCTTTAAAAAAATCACCAAGCATAGAGCTAAAATATTCACTACCATTGTCTGAATGAAAGATTTGAATGCTTGTTTTGAATTGTGTTTGGACCATCGTATAGAATTGTTTAACAATATTGCATGTTTCAGATTTGTCTTTCATCAAGAACACCCATGTGAGCCTAGTATGATCATCTACAAACAGTAAAAACCACCTTGTGTTAGTAATATTAGAGATTTTTGAAGGACCCCAAATATCACTATGAATCATGGAAAAAGGTTGTGATGGTTTATATGAGTGAGGCATATACGAGTTTCTAGTGTGTTTAGATAATTGACAAACATCACATTGAAAAGATTTTGGGTCTTTATTCAAGAACAATGCTGGAAAAATTTTTGAAAGGTACAAAAAATTTGGATGACCAAGTTGACAATGTATGAGCATAATTTCACTGTCATTATTCACGGAGCTTTTGCTGGACTTGGACACCAAGAAAGAGGCTGGGCTGGACGGAGTTTTTAGGAGATATAGACCTGACTTTACTTCAGCACTGCCAATCATCTTCCCCGATTCCCTGTCCTGAAACACACATGAATCCTCAGTGAATTGCGTTAGACATTTCAAGTCCTTATTAATCTTAAAGACAGATAATAGATTGCAATCCAGTTGTGGTACGTAAAACACATAATTGAGTTGCAAAACTGATGAGATTTTGACTGTTCCAATGCCTGCTACGGCTGAGACAGATCCATCTGCTACGATGACTTTTATATCTTGATTACATGGAGAGTAGGTAGTGAACAAATCTCTATTGCCAGTCATATGATCAGTGGCTCCAGAGTCTACAATCCAGGAAGATGAGTAGGAAGTCTTCGAGTGAAACACCAATGAAATGTTACCTCGTTTGACAACAAGAGCATTGCCATCAGGAGCTGGGACTGGATTCTGTTGAGCCTTGGAGATAAGAGCTTGAAGAAGTTCCAGCTGGTCCTTGTTGAATGGTGATGTAGTGCTCATATTGCCTCGAGCTTCTGAATCAAAATTGGCTCTTCGAGGTTTCCAATCCAGTGGCTTGCCGTGAATTTGCCAGCAGCTGTCGCGGCTGTGTCCAGGCTTGTGGCAGTGATCACAGTATGGGCGCTTGGAGGATCTCTTGTCAGTAGAGGCTTTGGCAGCGTGCACCTTATCGTCACTTGTGATCATCAGCGCTGATGGATCTGGGAGCGAGCTTGATGAATCTCCCATCATAATCTTCCTTCGGCTCTCGTCGTGCCTGATTGAGGAAAAGGATTCTCTCAAGGACGGTAGAGGTTTGGTGCTGATGACTCTCCCCCTAGCTTCATCGAGGTCTTTATTCAGGCCTGACAGAAATTTGAAGACTCGCTTGGTCTCCACAATTGACTTGTATAGCTTTGCATCGTCTGGACAACTCCACTTGTGTGTGTCGATGAGGTCAATTTTCTGCCAGTGCCGAGTGAGAGAGCTGAAATATTGAGTAACAGATAAATCACCTTGTTTGATCTCATGAAGACGACTCTCCGTTTCAAAGACTTCTGATGTATTCTCCGAGCTGGAGAATGTGATTTTCGCAGCTTCCCAGATCTCAGCGGCTGTAGAGTAGAGTAGGAAATTCTCACCAATCTCCGGAGTCATAGAGTTGACTAGCCACAACATCACCATGTTGTTGTTGGCTTTCCATGATCTGAAGGCTGGATCATCTTCTTTTGGAGCAATTGCTGAGCCAGTCAGGAAATCGTCTCTGCTTTTCCCACAAATAAACATAAGCACAGATTGAGACCATTGCAGATAATTATGGCCGGTGAGTTTGTGATTGGTTATTTGTTGAGAGAAGTGATCGGTGTTGGGTTGAGTTTGTGGGCTGTGTGTGACTGGTATAATTTCTGAGGAAGATACGTTTGAGGAAGTGGTGTTGAGACCTTGTATTTGATTTCCGTATTTAGGCATCTTTTCTGCTCTGATACCATGAAGTTTCAGATAATCAAATGGAGGAAGAAGATCTAATCTTTATTGATGAGGTTCACGCATATTTATATGCTTACATATTGAAACTAACCAGCAACAAATAAGGAAACTAACAAGTAAATATTCGGAAATAAACTGGGAGAAATACATGGGAAAACGTAACTAACAACACAGCTAAACTCTCTCCTATAGCTGAGACCGAGTATAGTGACTTATTCAACAGTTTCAATCTTAGCGAAAGAGTTAGAGAATTTGAATTATAATGGGTGAAGAATTAAAGCTGTACGGCGTTTGGGCTAGCCCATTTAGCGGGAGAGTAGAGATGGCACTCAAATTGAAAGGCGTTGACTACGAATTCTACGGAGAAGATTTGACTAACAAGAGTCCTTCGCTTCTCAAATACAACCCGGTTCACAAAAAAATCCCGGTTTTTGTACACAACGAAAGAGCCATCGCCGAGTCACTTGTCATCGTCGAATACATCGACGAGACATGGAAGAACTGCCCAATCCTCCCCGAAGACCCATTTGAACGAGCCCATGCTCGTTTTTGGGCTCGCTTCATCGATGAAAAGGTATGTTATTAATTAATTCCTTAATTAGGGAATTATTTGTCAACTTCAACGTAGTTTTTGGTCAATTATTTATACATGAACTTATTCTAGCTGCACATAAATTTTATATTCTTGTATTACTTATAAGATGCTTACACAACACAAAGAAACATAAGCTGAGTACAACGTGTTCAAAGTTTCAAATCCAAATAGACTGATGATTTTAGAATTTTAAATGCTAGTTGACTTTTCTATATAATTTTTAATGGCCAAATTGTGAAAGGAGTAATAAAAAGGAATTTTGATGGATTTATAGTTGTAGTTATCTGCAGCAGCATGGAATAAGATTATTTGATTACGTTGTTTCAATTTTCTACCGTAAAAACATTTTTAATGTTGTTTATTTGTTATTTATTTTTATTTTTTTTGGAATTTTAGTGTGTTCTTGCCTTGTGGAAAGCATGCTGGGAGAAGGAAGACCACGAAAAGAACGTGGAAGAAGCTATTGAGCTTCTAGAACATCTCGAGAATGAGCTCAAAGACAGAAGTTCTTCGGAGGTGAAACCCTTGGCCTTGCCGATATTGCTGCGAACTTCGTAGCATTTTGGCTTCGAGCGATTCAAGAGATCAATGAAGTCGAGATCTTGAGTGAAAAGAGATTTCCGAGGCTGTGCCGTTGGAGTGACGAGTTTGCGAATCACGATGTTTCCAAGCTATGTGCGCCTCCAAAGGACAAACTCAAGGCTTTTTTCCAATTAAATTATGGAGCCAGTGCTTCAAACTGAATTGGCCAAGAAAGAGCACTTTTATGAGTGTTAGGGAAACTTTTATTTTGTGTGTTGTTTGTGTTGTATTGTTGCTGTTGTTGTTGTTTTTTTTTTTTTTTTTTTTTTTGGCTCAGATCTTGTGTTGTGTGTTTATTTCTATGAATAAATGGGTTTACATATTTATTTATTGATTCTTGTATTAATTGAGAAAATCATGTCCAAGGCTTATTATTACGTTTGTACCACAATTAAGAACCTAATAGTCATTCACTCTAAATAAGATTACTCACAATCATAGAGCATACAAATGGAAGAACATAAACAATTTCACTATTCAAATTAGAAAATAAAATTGAAATGTCATTTTCATATATTCGAATCTAGGGGTTTGATCTAGCTCTCAACGGATGCTTGGCTCTGAAATATAATACGCAAGTGTAAGTTGTGATGGCGTTGAGATTTATGCCTACAAGGAGCTGAGAAACACTCATTGTAATATTTTTGATATAGACATTTTGTTGAATAATAGATAAATGGAAACATTTATTCTGATATATTATATGTTTATGAAACAATTCAAAACGGATGAAGGTAAGTATATACTTCACCTTTTTTTAGTTAGTTTAAAATGACTAATCGCAATCCGAAGATCGACAATCAAATCCAAGTACCAATTATATCAGGAGAAGAATTGATTTATAGTCTTTAGTCACACATAGAGTTGTGACTAGAATTTCTCATAGATATCTTACTACACATAAAAAGAATTATAGCACATTGAAATTTAAGCATTCATTAAAATCTTTGGAAATACTCACAATTGAAAGATCAAAGCAACCGTGATCCAATAACCATGGTGATGATGATTATTGAGTTTGTACAAATAAAATTATGAAATTTTCATATCAGGTCGTGGAAGGTGACTAATCTATCTCAAATCTAAAACAAAACAAGAAAAAAAACGACAATGGCATAGAGTATTGATAAACAAAATCAACTAAAAACCATAAACAAAAACAAATAACAATGCTTGTATAACATCTTTCTTTAAGTAGTGTGAAAGATGGAGACTCGAAAACCACTCGAAAATAAATAAGTCAAATAAAATTATAAAGAATTAGAAAAATATTGTAAAATAGGATTTATGAAGACAAAAAATGTAAAAAAAAAAAAAGGTTATTTAAGCGATTAAATTGGAAAAAAAAAAAAGGTATTGGAGCCAACTTCTAGAAGCTAATTCTAGAGAGATGGATACATGTAGTTCTCTTGAAGATAAGAATAGATACATGTAGCTAATTCAAGTTTGTATGAAGCCAAAATAATAATAATAAGTTCTCATTTCTACAAACAAATACTCATACTTCTTTAGTTTATATCCAAGCTTTTAAATTTCCAAACACTTTTACTAAACAACCAAAGCTTTTTTCAACAATCACAGTCCTCCGATCAATAACTTAGAAGAGAGTACTAAAAGGTTTGGCTAATTTCATTATGGGTGAAGAAGTAAAGCTGTATGGTTCCTGGTCAAGCCCGTTTAGCCGGAGAGTAGAGTTGGCACTGAGAATGAAAGGCGTTGAACACAAATACTTTGAGGAAGACTTGTTTAACAACAAGAGTCCTTCGCTTCTGAAATACAACCCGGTTCACCAAAAAGTCCCGGCTTTCGTTCACAATGGACGAGCCATCGCCGAGTCTCTCGTCATTCTCGAATACATTGACGACACGTGGAAAAACTGTCCTATTTTGCCTGAAGACCCCTTTGAGCGAGCTCAGGCGCGTTTCTGGGCTCGCTTCATCGATGACAAGGTATAGTTTGACTTGTAATGTTTTTATTTATTTATTATTAAGCGGAAAGTGTTACGGTTTTCCGATCTTGATTTCACTTTTTCTTTTTTAATTTGTCTGTCAATATCGGTGAGACCCGCCATATATTAGTGCATGCAATGAACACCATTTTCTTATATCAATATACTTTTAAATGCTATACACCACCAAAATAAGATGATCAAGAAAATGAATATCAGTCTTTGGAAGCCTATTATTCTGATAGTTTATTAGGCTAATCAAACGTGCAGATTAAAAAATTAATCAAAATACTCTCATAATTTTATGTGTTTGAGATTAATGGAGAAACGTTTATCATTTAATTTTTCTTTTCCATATTAACTTAAATGTTATATTAATAGAATTTTGCATGCCAACTACCAAAATAGGGTGCATATCAGCCTTTGGAAACCTATTATTATTTGAATGGTTTAGGTTAATTAAATGTATACAGCTCTTGAGATTAATCGATAAATTTAATTTTAATGGAGAGTAATTATTTGAAATTCAAATTTAAAAATGAGAACTTTGTGAACAAAAACTAATACATTTTAACGAATGTTCAAAATATCGGGATATATCATTTTTTGAAGAGTCTCGGTAAAATATTGGTTATAATCGTTATCGTTTTAAAAATATCGTGAAAATATCGATGATATATCGATAAAATACCGATATTTTTTAGTAGTTGAAAAATTCAAAATATCGATAAAATATCGTCCAAATTTGAAAATATCGTTTTATTTGTTTTTTTATTTTATTTTTTTCTTTATTATTTCCTATTAAAAATAAACAGAAATTTATTTTTTTATTTTATTTTTAATTCCAGTGCATGCCGGCCCTGGGTAAAGCCTGTTGGGTGAAGGAAGACCGCGAGGAGAACGTGGAAAAAGCCAATGAGCTTCTAGAACATCTCGAGAACGAGCTCAAAGACAAGAAGTTCTTCGGAGGCGAAACCCTTGGCCTTGCAGACTTTGCCGGGAATTTCATAGCCTATTGGTTTCGGCCGATTCAAGAGATCAATGAAGTCGAGATCTTGAGTGAAGAGAGGTTTCCGAGGCTGTGCCGGTGGAGCAGAGAGTTTTCGAGCCACCATGTTGTTAAGCTGTGTCTGCCTCCCAAGGACGAGCTTAAGTCTTATTTTATTGAGCGTTTTGCAACTGAAAAGTAGAGCAAAATATGTTGGTGTGTTAGCTAAAGAATAAAGAAGAGAAAAAAAAATAAAATAAAAATAAGCGCTAGTGTTTGTATGTGAGAATAAGCATGGTCTGAAGTCATCTCTTTCATTACTTAGAGTTGGCTTCATGTGATGTTGGTTTGTTTGTTTTCATTGAAAAGAGAATCACACCCTCTTTTTATTTTTAAATATACAGATTCTCTTGTGTTATTGCTTCAACTAATTAAAAGACTTGTGTCCTTTCTACGAATATATATATATATATATATATATATATATATATATATATATATATATATATATATATATATATGGATCTTTCTTTTTAGAGGAATTGAGCTGGTCTGGCCCACTTCGGTAAAAAGTTGGGTCGGTCCGATGAAAGGCTTTTATTGGGCTTGATATAGATAAATGAATGAATCTATTAGCATTTACAAACTCATTTTTCATAATAAATTAAAATGATAATTTGACCAAATCTATAAGTAAAAATTGGAGAGAGAATATTTTTTTGTACTTACCTTCTTGTTTCATTTTATTTATTTTCTTTCCTTTTTTTTTTTTTCTTTTTTTCTCGTTTCTCTATTATCTGTTCTCTCCATGTTCTCTGTCTCAAAAGGAGGATGAGCTTAATTATGAGAAATGAGTTCGTAATTGCTAATAGATCCATCCATTTCACCTTGATATATAGGTATCCAACTTGGGCTCAACCCTTGACCCCAAAGACTTGGGACTTGGTCTCGACTTTGGTCCGGCCTGATCCAACACGAAAAGAGGCCGACTAGGGTCTTGCTCTGGGGTCTCTTTTGGGCTTAGAAAAATTAAATTAGCCCAACCCGGCTTGACCCTTGGATACTTCTAAGGGAATTAAAGACAACACCATTAATTTTGTTCTTTTCTATTGAAAGTGTGCCAAGAAATGTCACTCCATGTCTCTTTTTCTTCAATGGTACAATTTACAACTAATGAAATTTTTAAGAGTGTCATAGCTATCTAGTTAGTTTTAAACTTGATTTTAAAGAACTAGCCAACGATTCGTTTATTTTGGTTAATTATAAATTTACCACAATTTATCAAAATTAACGTATAAAAATGTTATATAAAATGCTATCCGATCACGAAGCCACATCACCAAAAGTGACTATATTTTAAACATATTTAAAACGTTGGCTATATTACAAATCCAACGTTTAAAGTGGCGTAGTCCGTGAACGCTTAAACTTGGTTAGTCATTAATACATGCTTACACAACCAAAATCAAAATCACATAAGTGGAACATAAGACGTGGTTCATTGAGTAGGAGCATTCTTAACAGATAGTGTGTGCACGACCTGAACAGACTTCTTAAAATTTGTTATATAAGGAACCGTTAGTCATGCGAGGAATCGAAGAAGACTACAAAACCAACGAATTTATGGAGACGACGGCGTCTTCTGAAGAAAATCAATGTGAGTGCTACAACGACTATTTCATTTGGGAAGTCGAGTTTATGAATAAAATATATACAAATTGTGGAATTCATGGCCACGTAGTCTTTATTTGTTATTATGGTGAATGCAATAGGATGGGATTCTTTTCCGCACTACTTGATATGAATGTAAATCAAAGAACAAGTATGACCATATAAGCAAAGAGATGGGTTGTACCGACCCGTCTCTGATCTCAAACAGGTAAGATTAATGGATCCAATCATCAACAATTAAGACTATTATCAAAAGATGTTTTGACTAACGAGCACATCACAAGTAAAGTCAAATTTGAACATCGTTAGCAAAAATGATCTCTCTATTCTTATTGAAGATAGACCACATTTCCCTAATAAGAGGAACATGTTAAGTGATTTATGGTTGTCCCGATTTCTCAATGAGCGATATAAGAGGAACAAGGGGTCGACTCTATATGGTAAAGGTCCTCGGCAAGAGGTACAAGGTTCTTTTTTACGGGCGATATATATCATCGAGATTTTATTAACAAAATAAAAAAGACATCAATAGTTATAAATATTCGTAAATAATTATAAATAATCATTAGATTCGAAGGGCATAAATAGAATGTTAAAAAGTCTAAATAATGTCACATCAACATGATAATTATTTACTTAAAATCTATTTATTTTTTTATTATATAGCAAATTTTTAATTACTGATTATTTATTTGATGGTTTAATTACTCAATTAATTTTGATTTATTAATGGTCTTTTCCTGTAGTAGCCATGGACGTTTCCAAGTCCGCCGAAAAGACGACCTCAACACAATTTTTTTGTTTAGCGTATACGTGACATTTCAAATCCGTCGTTTTTATTATCACGTGCCCGTTTGACCAGAAACCAATAGTAACAACTTTGATATTATACCATGTTATGAATCATGATACCGTGTCTCACAAGCCAAAAGAAGAAGAAAAACAAAATTACTCTCTGCTCTGTGACAACAACCGCTCAACACAACCCACTTAAGAGACACATTGATTTATTGGCTCATAAACCTTGAAGATGAATATCCGAATTAGGCTTTAAAAATTAGTAAAGAGTTCACAACAAGCAAGCTCAACCAAAGTCGAACAACTAGTGGTGGCATTATAATTTTGACAAAAATGGTATATATTTGGTTTTTTCTCAACACAGTGAGAAATACAAAACAATTTTTTGCTAAATAATCAATTATTAAAACTAATGGATTTATAACTAGGCTTTATAAATTAGTAAAGATTTCGCAACAAGCAAGCTCAACGAAAGTCAAATGATTGGTATCATAATTTAATAAAAATAATGACAAAACCAGAAATCTAGATTAGACAGGTTAATTTGCAAAAAAACTATTTAACTGGGGCTGATTTGTAAATTTTGATGATAAAAAATGTAAAAATAAAATGAAAAATGGGCAAATAATGCCAAAAAAAATGAGGGGGACTATGACCCACCCTGAACTGGTGCTGACTTCATGCCTATATAGATATATATTTTTTTTTCTTGACACCACGCGAGAAAAACAAAATAATACTCTAGCTAATAATATAATTATTAAAATTAATGGATTTATAATTAGGCTTTGAATATTAGTTAGACTTCACGGTAAGCAAGCTCAATTAAAGTCAAACGAGTAATGGCATTGTAATTTTAACAAAAATGGTATATTATTTTTATTTTTCTCAACAAGAATTACAAAATAATGTCAATTTAAGTAAGCATAATTTAACTAGTCCTTAATTATGCAAATCAAAACCGGTACCCTAATAGTGTAGAGCGTAATAGCTAAGATCTTAAAATGAGATGATTTCACAGAAAAATAAAAATCAAGAAAAACAAAAACAAAAATATAAATAAAAATAAAAATCAAGAAAAACAAAAACAAAAAAAAGAGCAGCAACAAAAACAAAAAAGATCGATTTTCAGATTTGCGTGTCTCTCTCTTGACCCATTTAAGTTTTTAAAAGTGTAAAAAAAATTGAAAAAGGCAACTTTGAGTATTTTACAAATGAATTAGTTTCAAATTTATTTTACTAGCTAAAAGTTTAAAACTTATATTTATTATTTTACTAGCTAAAAATTTATAACTCGCGACTATTTTACAAATGAATTAGTATTAAATAATTAATTAGCACAATTATCAGTTGATTGCACACGATATATGGAAAAGAAATAGGTCTATTACATATTAAACACGTCTGGCTGAATACAAAAATCCTATCAACTCCACAGTCTTTGTATAAACCTCTTTTTTCATAACGTTTAATGATGCGGATATTAGACTTAATTTGAATATCGTGATATATCGTAGTCAATAAAAAGCGTACACACACACCAACCCCCATATATAATATATATATATATATATATATATATATATATATATATATCATAACAAAAACCTCTCAAATTCACTTTACTCAATTAACACGTGATAATAAACATAACAAGAGGAGTCTATGCCAACATTTAGTCCTCAACGCAAAAGCGTTGTTGCCATTATTTCTACAAGTCAATTTCTTACTACCGCATGAACGTTTTGACCATCATCAATTTCAATGTAAAATATTTGAACCATTGTACAAAGATAACGGCGAGGTATACCAAATCACTTGAGGAGGGTATATAAATAGATGCCAAAAATATCAAACTTATCAAACCACAATCTTTTCTCTAAAATACATTCTTTACCTCTCATAGATATCATATAACCACAAACAATGGCTCCAACCATTTCAAACAACACTGACACTGACACCTCTAAGTACATTGCTGAATTCGTGATCAAGAAAGGACTCGGAGTGAAGGGTCTCTCCGAAACCGGCCTCAAAACCCTTCCCACTCAATACATTCAGCCGATGAGAGAGAGGATCGACGTGGACGACGTCGTGGCCGGAGAAGCGATTCCGATCATCGACATGTCGGGTTCGGACGATGAGAAGATTGCGAGCTCGATCTGCGACGCGGCGGAGAGATGGGGCTTCTTTCAGATCGTGAACCACGGCGTTCCTCTGGAGACTCTGGAAAGGGTTCAAGCCGCGACTCACCGCTTCTTTGGGATGCCAGCCGAGGAGAAGAACAAGTATTCGAAGGAGAATTCGGAGTCGAACAACGTGCGATACGGCACGAGCTTCACTCCTCAGGCCGAGAAGGCATTGGAATGGAAGGACTTTCTCAGTCTCTTCTTCGTCTCCGAGGAAGAAGCTTCGGCTTTGTGGCCATCATCGTGCCGGTACGTAACCTTATGATCATACGATTTCATCTCAAAATTAATTGATAAATATTGTTAGTACTTATCAATTGAATTCTTAGCATACGCCCTATCAAATGCGGCATGAGAGTAGGTCTGCGCATGATCCGTTTAAAATCGGTCTCTAAACTGATAAAATCATTACGGATATGGAAAAATTGAGATCATGCCGAATCATTTAAGAAAATAAACCAAACAAGACCAAACCGATCTAAATCGGTTTGGTCTTATTTAACCGGTTTAAAATATTAGAAATATGTTTTTTTTTAATTATTTATACAAATTCAAAGAGAAATTAGCTAAAAAAATATTTACAAATATTAACATAAAAATTTCAGTGATTCATATGTTCAACACAAATAAGTAGGTCGGTTTAGAATGATAAGTTTTTTTTTAAATAAAACTTAAAACCCGAAAATTGGACCTATCCTATCTAAACCGTGGTTTTAGTTTTTGAAATTGGATCTCATCGCTTTAGACTGGTCTAAAAAATTTGGCATACTAATTTGCCATTGCTTACATGAGAGTACCAAGAGATATATTCAAAAGCGAGATAATTCTACGTACCAATATGCATGAAGCTATAAATTCTAACAAAATTCACTGCTATTTTCAGGGACGAAGCCATCGAGTACATGAAGAAGAGCGAAGGGGTAATCAAGAAACTACTTGAGGTGCTAATGAAGAGGCTAAACGTCAAAGAAATAGACTCCCAAAAGGAAAACATGCTTATGGGTTCTAAGAGAATCAACATAAACTATTACCCTATTTGTCCGAACCCCGAGCTCACCGTCGGAGTCGGTCGTCACTCCGATGTCTCGACGCTCACAATCCTCCTCCAAGATGGGATCGGAGGACTTTACGTTCGCGACGAGAAGAGAGATAGTTGGATTCACGTCCCGCCGATCAAAGGCTCGCTCGTGATCAACATCGGCGATGCACTTCAGATCATAAGCAACGGACGGTACAGAAGCGTCGAGCACAGAGTCGCGGCCAATGGAAGCAGCAACAGAATTTCGGTGCCGATATTTGTGAATCCGAGGCCTTGTGATGTCATCGGTCCTTTGCCGGAGATTCTGGCCACGGGAGAGAAGGCGATATATAAGGAAGTTTTGTACTCCGATTATGTCAAGCACTTCTTTAGGAAGGGTCACGATGGAAAAGAAACGGTTGATTTTGCAAAGATATAGTAAAATCTTTCAAAGCAAGTAAATTTCACTACTATAATTGCTGTACGTACGTGGTGATAATTATTTCTTCCTATTAATTTTTTTTTCATGCAAATAAAATTGTATATCAATCATTGTACTGAAATAATATATATCTATATATATGTTTATTTTCCTTTCTTTTAATGTTTTCATATATGTTTTTAAGGATTAATTACATATTTTAACTCTTACATCATGTACCAACATGTTCACTCAAACCTGTAAAATAGCATATATGTCCTTAGACCATCTCCAACCCAAAAACCAAATTTGGTATAATTTTATACCAAATTTAGTACAGCTACAGACCAAATCTCACCCAAAAATATATTCTCTTTTAATACTTTTCAATATTACTTTATATTAATTTTGTATTAACCCCTCTATTAATATGTTATGCCAATATTAATCTTATTAAACATTAATTTTTTTTTCTATGTCAACAATATTAAATTAATTTATATTCATACTAAATATTATGTTAATATTACAATATTAAAATATAAAAATTAACTAATAAAAACAAATATTATTTTGGGGTAACATTAATAGAACAAAGATATTACATAAACATTGCATTTCGTATGTAAAATTAAATATTTCTAATATAATAAATTAACTATTATATGGCGTACGTTGTAAGTTTAATTTTTATTTAAGATTGTATTTGTATAATTATTAGTATAATTGGTATGTATTTTATTTGGTTGTATTGTGCTTAATTAATATTATGTATTATTATCAATATCATATTATTTACTCTTTTTTAATTGATAATATGTATTTTTTTGTGTGATTGGTTACAGAGAAAATGAAGGAAAAAAACACGATGCCTATGGAGGAAATCTTCAGATGCCATTTTCCTCGATGGACTCCAATCGCTTGACTGTTGGATATGGTCCCTGAATCAATACATCAAAGTCATAGACACACACATAGTTTCTACAACAATAGAGAAAAATAGGAGAAGGAATTTGATTTGCAAGGAAAAAATAATTATGGAGAGATTTTCTATTCTTTTTTTTTAATAATAAAAAGGAATTTAACAAAATTAAAACTAACAAATATGACCAAGTCTAGATTAAAATAACCCAACAAATTCCCCCCTAATCTAGACTTCGATACTACCATCTAGATCAACGGCAAGAGTCTTCTTCTTGTACATCGACTACAAAAGCGCCGGCTCTTCATCGGCTTCGTAAATGACGTTCGCCACTTCATCTCGATCACGGCGGGGTTTTTGGCACTCCGACGCATAGTGACCGTACACATCGCAATTAAAGCACTTAATCTTGCTTTTATCGCGACCTCGGCCACGGCTATCACCGCCATTTCCACCACTCCTCTTCATCCGCGACACCCACTCCGAGTGTGTGAGAAGCAAATTTCCTTCTTCCTTCTCGTTGTAGCCACGAAGCCTCTCTTCGTGTAACGACCCGACTTTTCGTACCGTCTTACTTATCTTGCTTTTTAAACTTTAGAAAATTCTTTAGAAAACTTGGAGGAATATTTTTTTTTAAAACACATCGAATCAAGGAGAACTAAAATTTTAAAGATCTTAAAAAGAAACAAAAGTATTTTTAAAAAAATATGAAAATTGCATATCGAACATTTCATGAGAAGTATTTAACCAAAATTGAAATACGAATTTGAAACAAAACATAACAGCAAACGTACTAAAACATAATCCATAATCTAAATCTCAACCAAAAATATTAAACTCTTTGAAACTTCGAAATAAATGAAAATAAAAACCTTTAAAAATTATTTCTTAAAAACTCGTAGCGGAAGACTTATTTCGTGAATGGAAACCATGACCCAACCCTCTCGCTATCGACGCCGCTAGTCCGCCCTGCTCAGTTCCTTGCAAGTTGTTTACCTACAACACAGACGTATATTTTTTTTTCGAAGAGATGAGCTTACGCTCAGCGAGAATAATATAAAGTTCACAAAAAAAAGAGTAATGCAATACATGAACCGGTTATTAGTATTTTAAAACTAAACGGTGACTTGATCTTTCTTTTCTTGATTCTATCAACTTTTAATTCGGGGTGCCCCTAGGGTAGTCGTACCTATTTCAGTGCACACTTTAGAGACGAAGATATGGGGTTGCAAGGTCCCACACTTCGCTCTATCTTATAAATTTATTAGGGCCTCGGCCCGAGAAATTTCCCCATTTGGGCCCATAAGTCGGCTCGAGAAATTCTCCTTAAGACCTCCATAGCTCGAGGCGGTACGACTCCCTTGCTTATCTTTATCTTTTCACTTTTTTTTCGTTACATGCACGAATGACGTATGACATACAATAAACATGATAACATGACTAGAAAAAGAACATGATATAAGTATTCTAATTTATAACATATCATCACATAACATATCATACCATATCATATCATCACATAGCATACCATACCATATCATATCATAAACTCAACATATCATAACATATCCTTCATAATTTATCATACCATACCATATCATATCATTACATAATTACATACTATACCATATCATATCATAAACTCTGCATCCATAACATATCATTCATAATTTATCAAATCATATCATATCACACATATGTCAACAATCACATAATAACAATAAAAAAAATATTATTAACTCATTCAGATCATATACTTATCGTATTTTATTTTGAACTAATCTGTGTTGCAGTGAGATTATTCTCACCTGTAAATCGGAAGTTACGATCGTAGATCCTTGACGGAAACAGACGCTTTAAATAACTCAGAACCTAATCGAATGAATCGATAGTTAACTTTATGCTAATTATAACATTTAATACACTACTAGGATTCTGCAAATTTTCTTGATTGCAGCTGAAAGAAAAAATCACTTAAATACCCTTGGGCTCGGGAAAAATAAAACTTTGAAAACAAAACTGGAAAAATTACTATAAGAGGTCAAAAATATTTTGAACATTTTCTCCTGAAGTGACGTGGTCGAAATTGGTTTGGAACATTAAATAAAATATTAGAGGCTTAAAACACAAAAAGTCGCTCTCTTTTTTAGAGGACTGATTTAAAACGAGTCTGCGCGCTGCTCGAAAATAAATCCGAAAATATTCTTTGTGCATCCAAAAAAAATTCTAAAACTTAGATCACAAAATGATATCATATAAATGAATCTCATATTAAAGTTTTAGATTAAAAAGAAATTTAGAGATATTTAAACCAAGAACGTTTTTTTTCAAAATTTGGCGGACCGGAAAAATCAGTGTATGCACTGTTTGGATAAAACTCATAAAATAATATTCATAGCTTTAAAAATTATAAAATTTAAACCACGACTGAAAAACATATGGAAGTAGACGCTGTAAAAATATTAGCTTAAAAAACAGTCATAGGTATTTTAACAAAAATTGACTTTGTCACTGCTCGAAACTTATTTCATAAACCTTCAGCCTATTCTTTTCTTCTCCATAAACAGTATTAAATCATAAGAACAAAGAAGAGTATGAAAGCACCAAGACCACAAAATTACCTCTCTAATTGAAGAAAAGTTCACTCCTAACACTCCTAAATAGGAGAGGTTTTGAAAACGGGTGGTTATTGTTTTGAGGGAAAGACAAAGTGGGATAGAGATGAATAGGTGGGAGATAGATCGTGAGAGAGTCTGGAAGAAAAGAAATAGGGTGCGCTATAGAAAAAAAAAAAACAAACAAACCCTAATGTAACGTGGTTAAAGCTTCTTATTACTTCTTGTTTTTATTTTAAGAATTTTAAAATATATAATATATAGTTAGGAAACAAGATTACACGTACTCCTGATGTTACTCTTTAATATATAAGCAAATAACAAATAACTTTTAATTTATTATTATTTCTTTGGCTCTAGGTGGAACACAGTTTTCAACTTGTTGCTATATATATGCAACAGTTGATCGTAAACCAAATATATGATTTACTATAAATATATATATATATATATATATATATATATATATATATATATATAATATTACATTCGCCCGCATATCTATTATATATAAATATATAATATATATCTTTAACCATATCAAAAAGAAAATACCTAGTATATTTCCTTTTTATTTTATTATTTTATATAAATGGGTGTGGTATTTAAATTCCACACATATAATTATATATATATATATATATATATATATATATATATATATATTCTTCTTCACTCACATACATATATGTGACATAAAAAAAATACATCAATATAAAAAAAAAAGACTTAAATCTTAATCTATAAAATTCATAACGTTATCTACAATGTTGAATTTCGGGGTTTCACAATCTCCCGTACTTATTAGAATTTTCGTCCCGAAAATGAACTAGAAAGTCGACAAGAAACGTAAAAACTCTTACTTGGACATAGTAAAACTCTCTTAAAAGATCGAGATATTGCGATCTCATGTCGTCTTCCCGTTCTCAAGATGGTATATATTTAAAAAAAAATTCATCTCCAAGATGATGAAATCGATCCTTAGCTCTGACCATAATTATTATCGGTACTTTTTTTTAAGTAGTACTATGATAATAATAAAGCATTACCGGACGGTAAAGCCGTGCAAAAAAAATTTCTAGTTTTCTCTAGACTATAGCCTAACTTTTTTTTTCCAACTAAAAAAAGAGTGAATAGCAACGGAGTCAAACACAACAAGGGCGTCATAACGGACCTGTGACTACATCCGAGGTGCTGGCTAGGGCATCAACATTAGTGTAGGCGTAGATGCAACCTTGAGGTGACGGTGGTGTCTGTGTTGCTGGTGGTGCTTCTAGTCGGCCCATGTAAAATCTGTGGCCCTTTAATTTCAGCTTGAATGAAGTTAAGTCACCCATTCTGATTGTTCTGCTCGAAGTTCTACTTTAGACAATCTTTAAGAAAGTGTCTTGACTGACCACACTTGTAACATAGTATACTGCCCATCTTACATTCTCCTGGGTACATCCTCATACATATGTTGCACTTCAGAAATGACCCATTTTCTGTCTTGACTTTGTAAATGGCATTACACTATTTTCAAGATGGCTCATCTTCTTCCCATTTTCATTCTCGAGATATTGCGCCTTGCCGACTTGGTTGTTGAAGGGAGGCTGGTCAGACTTCAGAGATACTGTTGCATCTTCCTCTACTTTGAGTCTTCTCTTCCTTCCATGCCTTGATGTACTGGTCTCGCTCCTCCTTCACTTGAGCCAAATGGTATTCAGCACGAATTGCACGTTCGAGACAGTCTGCAACAGTGGATGGTGGATGACTTCCACTGTCAATAGCTAGAGCCAGTTCCGGTCGAAACATTCTCATCCTCCTTTGAACTCTTTCTGACTCGGTCGGAACCAGGTGAGGGCATAGTCTTGCCAGCTGGTTGAACTTGCTCACAACTTCAGTCACAGTCATCGTGCCTTGCTTTAACTCCGTAAACTCTTTTTGTTGAGTTTTCATTGTGCGCATGTTAAAATACTTATTGTTGAACTCCTCGATGAAGTCGTCCCAAGACATAGTGTGTGTGTCTCTTCTAGCTGCTACTGTCTCCCACCAGTATCTTGCATCCTTCTTCAGAACAAAAGACACGCACATGACCTTCTCAATTTCCGAGATATTCATGAAGTTGAAGATCTTCTTCATCTCTGACATCCACTCATCAGCCACTAAAGGATCAGCCGATCCTTCAAAATCTGGAGCTCTCATCCTCCTGAACCTTTCGAAAAGATCATCAGCCACGACAACTTGGCCCATCTGAGGTACGCCTTGAGGAGGTGCTGGTGGTGCTTGTTAACCATCTCCCACATTTCCATTCACTTGGGGGAGGTGGTTCCACAACTCTTGTATCTCTGCTTCTTGAGCTTCGATACGTTGCAGCAATGCAATAACGAGCACCGCAAGATCTGGTTGGGCCGCTGGCCGAGGTCCCGGAGCTGGACCGTTTGGATTCTCTACTGCTCCATGTTATGCGGGAAACGTAGCGACATGATAAGCATCTTGCACTGGGACATCAACGGCAACTCTGCATCTTCCTCTACCTCGGCCTCATGGCCTACCTCTACCTTGTCCACGAGCAGCTTGAACGTTTTCCATCTAAGTAAAAAAAAATATACCTAACATATAAACAAAAAAAATAAAAGTACTAACTTACTTTAGTAGGGGGCAGCCATGCGATCGAATAGCGAAGGGGGTCATAGGTTCGTTGCTCTGATACCAACTGTAACGACCCGACTTTTCGTACCGTCTTACTTATCTTGCTTTTTAAACTTTAGAAAATTCTTTAGAAAACTTGGAGGAATATTTTTTTTTAAAACACATCGAATCAAGGAGAACTAAAATTTTAAAGATCTTAAAAAGAAACAAAAGTATTTTTAAAAAAATATGAAAATTGCATATCGAACATTTCATGAGAAGTATTTAACCAAAATTGAAATACGAATTTGAAACAAAACATAACAGCAAACGTACTAAAACATAATCCATAATCTAAATCTCAACCAAAAATATTAAACTCTTTGAAACTTCGAAATAAATGAAAATAAAAACCTTTAAAAATTATTTCTTAAAAACTCGTAGCGGAAGACTTATTTCGTGAATGGAAACCATGACCCAACCCTCTCGCTATCGACGCCGCTAGTCCGCCCTGCTCAGTTCCTTGCAAGTTGTTTACCTACAACACAGACGTATATTTTTTTTTCGAAGAGATGAGCTTACGCTCAGCGAGAATAATATAAAGTTCACAAAAAAAAAGAGTAATGCAATACATGAACCGGTTATTAGTATTTTAAAACTAAACGGTGACTTGATCTTTCTTTTCTTGATTCTATCAACTTTTAATTCGGGGTGCCCCTAGGGTAGTCGTACCCAATGTTCAAAATATCGATACCGATACCCATACCGAGGTTCTGATTTTACGGATATATCGAGTATCGACGGATATATCGACGGATATTCTATAACAATTTTAATACCGACTACCGATTATATCGGTGATATATCGATGATATATCGATTATCGACGGATATATCGACAAAAATCTTATAACAAAATATAATAAAATATGTACCACTATTTATATTTTTAAATTTCTAATAAAACAATCAAATTTAAAATATACCTATAAGCTATAACTTTTTTCTTATAGATATACATTATTAATATTTACATTACTTTCTCAATATTAAAAAATGTAATAAAATATTTTTTCAAAGAAATTGTAATATTTTTTCTACTACATTACAAATATTCTTTAAAATAATAAAAAAAAAGAATAGTATTATATATTTAATTATTTAGTCTATTAGTAATTTAGTATAGATATTATGTATATAGTACGTTATGTATCATACATATATTTATATGTATAATAAAATATAAATAAAGAAATATTGATAATATCATTATACTAAGTAAAATTAATAAGTAAAATGTATAAATAATAAGAAATAATAAATAAAAAATAAAATAAAAAAAATAAAAAAAACGATATTTTCAAATTTGGACGATATTTTGTCGATATTTGTCGATATTTTGAATTTTTTAACTAAACGATATTTTGTCGATATATCATCGATATTTTACCGATATTTATAAAACGATAACGATTACAACGGATATTTTACCGAGACTCTTCAAAAAACGATATATCGGCGATATATCACCGATATATCCCGATATTTTGAACATTGGTCGTACCTATTTCAGTGCACACTTTAGAGACGAAGATATGGGGTTGCAAGGTCCCACACTTCGCTCTATCTTATAAATTTATTAGGGCCTCGGCCCGAGAAATTTCCCCATTTGGGCCCATAAGTCGGCTCGAGAAATTCTCCTTAAGACCTCCATAGCTCGAGGCGGTACGACTCCCTTGCTTATCTTTATCTTTTCACTTTTTTTTCGTTACATGCACGAATGACGTATGACATACAATAAACATGATAACATGACTAGAAAAAGAACATGATATAAGTATTCTAATTTATAACATATCATCACATAACATATCATACCATATCATATCATCACATAACATACCATACCATATCATATCATAAACTCAACATATCATAACATATCCTTCATAATTTATCATACCATACCATATCATATCATTACATAATTACATACTATACCATATCATATCATAAACTCTGCATCCATAACATATCATTCATAATTTATCAAATCATATCATATCACACATATGTCAACAATCACATAATAACAATAAAAAAAATATTATTAACTCATTCAGATCATATACTTATCGTATTTTATTTTGAACTAATCTGTGTTGCAGTGAGATTATTCTCACCTGTAAATCGGAAGTTACGATCGTAGATCCTTGACGGAAACAGACGCTTTAAATAACTCAGAACCTAATCGAATGAATCGATAGTTAACTTTATGCTAATTATAACATTTAATACACTACTAGGATTCTGCAAATTTTCTTGATTGCAGCTGAAAGAAAAAATCACTTAAATACCCTTGGGCTCGGGAAAAATAAAACTTTGAAAACAAAACTGGAAAAATTACTATAAGAGGTCAAAAATATTTTGAACATTTTCTCCTGAAGTGACGTGGTCGAAATTGGTTTGGAACATTAAATAAAATATTAGAGGCTTAAAACACAAAAAGTCGCTCTTTTTTTTAGAGGACTGATTTAAAACGAGTCTGCGCGCTGCTCGAAAATAAATCCGAAAATATTCTTTGTGCATCCAAAAAAAATTCTAAAACTTAGATCACAAAATGATATCATATAAATGAATCTCATATTAAAGTTTTAGATTAAAAAGAAATTTAGAGATATTTAAACCAAGAACGTTTTTTTTCAAAATTTGGCGGACCGGAAAAATCAGTGTATGCACTGTTTGGATAAAACTCATAAAATAATATTCATAGCTTTAAAAATTATAAAATTTAAACCACGACTGAAAAACATATGGAAGTAGACGCTGTAAAAATATTAGCTTAAAAAACAGTCATAGCTATTTTAACAAAAATTGACTTTGTCACTGCTCGAAACTTATTTCATAAACCTTCAGCCTATTCTTTTCTTCTCCATAAACAGTATTAAATCATAAGAACAAAGAAGAGTATGAAAGCACCAAGACCACAAAATTACCTCTCTAATTGAAGAAAAGTTCACTCCTAACACTCCTAAATAGGAGAGGTTTTGAAAACGGGTGGTTATTGTTTTGAGGGAAAGACAAAGTGGGATAGAGATGAATAGGTGGGAGATAGATCGTGAGAGAGTCTGGAAGAAAAGAAATAGGGTGCGCTATAGAAAAAAAAAAAACAAACAAACCCTAATGTAACGTGGTTAAAGCTTCTTATTACTTCTTGTTTTTATTTTAAGAATTTTAAAATATATAATATATAGTTAGGAAACAAGATTACACGTACTCCTGATGTTACTCTTTAATATATAAGCAAATAACAAATAACTTTTAATTTATTATTATTTCTTTGGCTCTAGGTGGAACACAGTTTTCAACTTGTTGCTATATATATGCAACAGTTGATCGTAAACCAAATATATGATTTACTATAAATATATATATAGTAAATCATATATATGATTTACTATAAATATATGATCGTAAGCCATTTTTCATGCGAAGCACCTCGAATTCACTCTTCAAGGTTTGCACCTTCGCCTCCTTGACGCGCTCCGCGCCCATGTGCATCGTCTTGAGCATCTCCCACGCTTCCTTGGCCGAGTCCTTCTCCGCCAACGTTAGGAGCAAATCTTCCGGGACTCCTTGATAGATGGCAGCGAGAGCCAATCTATCCGTTTGGTCGTCAACATCGTCATGCTCGATAGCATTCCACACACCTTGAGCTTGCAAGTTGACCCGCATCTTGATCGACCATGCACCGTAGTTGCTCCGCGTGAGCAACGGATATTGAAGCGTCATGACTCGCTCTCTCCCGCCCTTTTGCATCGCTACATCTGCGACGACCCGGCTCGGCGACGGCATTTGCTTCGGCATCCTGGCTCTCTGATACCACTTGTTGGATATGGTCCCTGAATCAATACATCAAAGTCATAGACACACACATAGTTTCTACAACAATAGAGAAAAATAGGAGAAGGAATTTGATTTGCAAGGAAAAAATAATTATGGAGAGATTTTCTATTCTTTTTTTTTTTAATAATAAAAAGGAATTTAACAAAATTAAAACTAACAAATATGACCAAGTCTAGATTAAAATAACCCAACATTGACGGGCTTAGCCCGGCGATTCAGGTCTCCGCCGATTATAGGTCGACCAAATGCCTTGGACGATTCGCGGGGTTTTGGACACCCACAGATCCTTAGGCGAATCTCAAGAACGATGATCGTCTCCAGCAAATCTCAGGTGCAAATCTTACCGGATTTTATTCTCACAAGTCAAGTTCGACATCACGTACGCAGACTCAGAGGACGAGCTTCGCTACCACATGGGTTTGACCAATTTCACGACCGACAAGGGAAAACTGTGATAAAGAACCAAGAACGGTGAGGGATTCAAGTGTGGGTCTCCCAATACATCAGATAGAGAACCAAGAACGATGAAGAGCGGAGATCGTTAAAGGCTTTAATTTTAAGATTTAATTTTCAATTTTATATTGTTAAACAATAATAAAAAAATAAAACAAAAGAATGAATAAGAGGAAGAATACTATTTTACCCTGATTTTTTTTCGCCATCATTTAGATTTTGACGGAAGGGGTACGATTTCGTCAATGCAAGATTACAAGGGCACGGATGCTATTTTTCTTACTTGAGGAGGCATGCCAAAGAGTTGGGGGGAAATATGTAATTAATTTTTTTTAATACGAAAATAACAAGGGAGTCAGGTTTTATACTTGGTATATTAGAATGGATTTAATTTTTTATCATGTTTTTAGCAAGGATTGAGGTCCCTGTACTTTTAAAAAAAATGATATTATTTTTCATAGGATATTTGGCAGAAGCAATCGAATATTCTTATTGACGAGACTCGATCAATTTCGCCATGATTAGTTGGTCGTTCAATATATTTATTAATTGTTATGTATGCTATATGATTACATGACGTTCATAATGAAATATTAAGAAAAAAAAAACTACTATAGGACAACTAATCAATCATTAATACACTCTCTCATTTGATTTGCTTTAAACAACGCTACGGTGAGGTTCTACACAACGGTATATGATCAGGGGACGGAGCTACAGTAGGTTCAGAGCCTCCCAAAAAAATTATTTTACACTTTTTGTTCATTTTTAAAATAATTTACACATTTTATCTTGAAAATTTACATATTTGACCCATTTTTAAAAAAATTTATATTTTTTACTTTGAAAATTTATAAATTAGCTCCTCTGATTTTTTTTTTTAAATTAGCTTCTTCTGGCGAGCTTTTCCTGACTCCGTCTCTAGGTATGATCCTACCGTTGTAGATTATCTCGTTGCAGATAAAATAATATAGCATCACATCGAAATATATGTGTTGCTACTAATTGTCTACAACTCTACAGAATTATTGTAGAAAGTTCATTTTTTATAATTTCTAAGAAGTTTTTGAACCGTTGTAGAAATTACTATTGTAAATCTTTTATAACAAATAATTTTACAACCGTTCTAGAACCCAAAACTTGTAATAGTGCGTATTATATTGACACACACATCTAGCCAGTTTCTTATGCATGATTATCAGGAAGAATTTTTTTTAATAATATATACATTGCATAAAATACACTATAGCAATCAAGATATTATAGCTAGCTAAGATATTTAGATGTCCTTTTTTTTTTTTTTTGAGAAAAGATATTTAGATGTCTTGACTAGGCTCTTTTTCTTTTCCTTTCACTATTACATAATATGTACGTACAGATTTTATTTAATAAGTATACAGTTTACATATATGTACTACTATCATTGCCTTTCAATATTGTCAGAATTCACGTTTCACATATGCCAAAATGAAACATACACATTTTCTGTATTATTGTGAGCACTCATCGCTAGCATTAGCTCTATTCCACCAAAAACACGATTTGTTCGGTGAATAACTTTCATCGAAGGCATTGATATTGGTCTTTGAATCATGTTTTTTTTTTCGTTTTTGGGATAATGATCCAGAATTCAGTGGTTAGGCCATCTTCGTTCCAGATATTTGAAGCGGACTCACGCCTTATCAAAAAAAAACTCTCCGTCGAATTGCATGAATTTTTGGATCTCGTTGCGTCTTAGATAAATCTTCTTAAATGACAAGAATTTGGAGTGGAACCATCGTAAGAATTTGGAGTGGAATTTGATACTTTGAATGTTAATAAACTGTCTTTTTTACACACTTCCATTTTGGTTAGGTCTATTGAAAATGTAACAATCTTTAGTTTATTCCAAAACTATTTTAAGATCCCCTTGCCAAATGGTTTCATATCGTAAATCACAAGAATATTCAATTGTTTCTGTAAAATATTAATGCTACGAATAATGCTATTATTCTTCTTAAGATAAGGATTTTTAAGTAAGAAGATGTGGTAAAAAAAAATTCCATTCTAAGTTAGCAAGTGTAAACCTAATACTCCTTGTTATTTTCATCATATTTTTTTAAAAAAAATGAGTCTTGTAACTGAATAGATTGAAACTAACATATTCGTAGAGTAGCTTAAGTTTGACCATGTGGATAAATTATTTAAAGGGTTATTAAGTTATATAGCCACACAGTTATAGTGAATTGGGATATAGCCCACTTTTCGTTAATTTATTGTAAATAGTCAAGTTAACTTATAAACAGATTAATAAAATACTTATTTAATCCAGTCAAACATGTAAAAAAAAAAGTAGTTAATAGCTAGGCTGTCACGTATGCAAGTTGGCTATTTACAAAGTATTTAGCAAAGATTGGCTAATTTACAATTCCTATAGTTTAGGTGGCTTACGTAGGCAATTTTTTGCTATTTAAATGTGATAAATTGTTTATATACAACATTCGATATTTGAATTTATCGTCAAAATATATTTACGTAGTGTAACTTTGACTATTTTGCTAAAAATTTGAAACTTTACTATTTCGTTTTTCAATTAATTTTCAAATCCTTATTTTGTATATTTTTTTCTATATAAGATGTACGGCCAAAAACATTACAAGAGAGGATAATATACATTAAACGTTGATACGAATCAATATTTGGTATTATTTCCCTACAATGATTGAATCACAAGCATGAAAAAATATTAATTAACGGAAGGAATATTTAACCACTACGTAGTACAGGTACAGCAATAAGTGTAGTGAAGTTTACTTGTTTTGAATGATTTTATTATAGGGTCTATGTTTTGTAAATTTTAGTTAAATAGTCACATTGCATTTTATTTGCGCTTATTTACAAGCGTATATTTACAAAAATATTCATAAATACCAAAAAAAAAAATTGAACTTATTTATGGGTATTTTTGTAAAAATACACTTGTAAATAAAATGCAGTGGCTATTTACATCAAATTTACGAAACGTTGGCTATTTTACTAAACTCAAACATTTAAGTTTGATATTTTGCTAATATTTTGTTTATTATATTATATTTTTGCAAAGTCGACCGTTTCTTTTCCATCGTGACCCTTCCTAAAGAAGTGCTTGACATAATCGGAGTACAAAACTTCCTTATATATCGCCTTCTCTCCCGTGGCCAGAATCTCCGGCAAAGGACCGATGACATCACACGGCCTCGGATTCACAAATATCGGCACAGAAATTCTGTTGCTGCTTCCATTGGCAGCGACTCTGTGCTCGACGCTTCTGTACCGTCCGTTGCTTATGATCTGAAGCGCATCGCCGATGTTGATCACGAGCGAGCCTTTGATCGGTGGGACGTGAATCCAACTGTCTCTCTTCTCGTCACGAACGTAAAGTCCTCCGATCCCGTCTTGGAGGAGGATTGTGAGTGTCGAGACATCGGAGTGACGACCGACTCCGACGGTCAGCTCGGGGTTCGGACAAATAGGGTAATAGTTTATGTTGATTCTCTTAGAACCCACAAGCATGCTTTCCTTTTGGGAGTCTATTTCTTTCACGTTTAGCCTCTTCATTAGAACCTCAAGTAGTTTATTGGTCACCCCTTCACTCTTCTTCATGAATTCGATGGCTTCGTCTCTGAAAATAGCAATGAATTTGTCTATATTCCAAAATTCATGTTCGTAATAATGCTATCAAAGATGGAGGTACATAATAAATTTATGGGGATCTAGGTGTAAATAAAATAAAAATTTAGGAAATAAATATCAAACATAAAACTACTTAAAATAAAGGGAGAGTTAGGCATATAGTCAATTCAAACCTACTACGTTTAAATTCTAGTCAAATTATTTTTTTTTAAAAAAGTAATCAATTATTAAGACATAACGCATGTATCATATAATGAAGACATATGCATAAGTTTGAACTATTTATTTAATGGAGAGTAGCTATTTGACTAGTTTGATATAATTTCTTCTAAAATAAATAATTTTTTTTTTCTATATCAAAGTTTATTAAGCTTCTTAATAATTATTAAGGTATTAATAGGTATCAATTTATAATTTTATTGGATGAATACAGAAAGTCTATTAAAGTGTACTAAACATGTACATAATAAATTTTATTGGACAACGTAATTTTGATTTTTTTTTTTTTTTACCAATAAATAAAACTTAGATTTTTTTAGTAATCAATATCTTTCATATGACTATTTTGTTCAAATTTTATAAGGATGATGAGTTTATGCTAGCTGTTTTTTAGATGCAATTTTATGAAGTTACGTACGTACCGGCACGATGATGGCCACAAAGCCGAAGCTTCTTCCTCGGAGACGAAGAAGAGGCTGAGAAAGTCCTTCCATTCCAATGCCTTCTCGGCCTGAGGAGTGAAGCTCGTGCCGTATCGCACGTTGTTCGACTCCGAATTCTCCTTCGAATACTTGTTCTTCTCCTCGGCTGGCATCCCGAAGAATCCGTGAGTCGCGGCTTGAACCCTCTCCAGAGTCTCCAGAGGAACGCCGTGGTTCACGATCTGAAAGAAACCCCATCTCTCCGCCGCGTCGCAGATCGAGCTCGCAATCTTCTCATCGTCCGAACCCGAGATGTCGATGATCGGAATCGCTTCTCCGGCCACGACGTCGTCCACGTCGATCCTCTCTCTCATCGGCTGAATGTATTGAGTGGGAAGGGTTTTGAGGCCGGTTTCGGAGAGACCCTTCACTCCGAGTCCTTTCTTGATCACGAATTCAGCAATGTACTTAGAGGTGTCAGTGTCAGTGCTGTTTGTAGTTGAACTTGAAACCATTATTGTTTCTGAAATATATGAAAGAGGTATATAATGTATTGAGAAGAGTTGGTCTCTTGTGATAAGTTTGTATATCTTTGGCACCTATGGCTATGTATATATCCTGAGACAGGCACGAATTATACAGTGATATATATTAGGTGGTTTGGTATTTTGAAACGGTCATGCCCTTGAGCAAATCTTCGGAAATAAAACCTTTATAATTGTTTCTGTAGATATTTGTTTTTTCCTAATTAATTTGATATGGTTTTTCTCTCCGAAATTTTCGTGCATTGAGTCAAGCACGAATAACATGTGTAGTGACTGAGTGTAGGGGGTAGTGTGACAGATATATTTTTTTTTAAGGCGGCTTTTGTTGCAGTGGGATTGAACTCACAGTGTGACAGATATTGTTATTACTTCTTTATTGACTATTATAATCCTATCACTATCACTATAAAATATTTTAACAAAACTTATATGACATTTTGAATTCGACCCTTTTGAGCGCCACGTAGCTCTGCTCTAATAATTCTCTCTTTACATTTTATTGGCGACCATACTTGTGATTTTCAGATGATTTAATGTTTATGAATACCTATTCTCTAAATTTTATTTATTTATCAAATCTATCCCCCACGCTAAAATTTTATGACTATTTGCTCGTAAAATTTTTTGAAACGGTCATGCCCTTGAGCAAATCTTCGTAAATAAAACCTTTATAATTGTTTCTGTAGATTTTTTTTTTTTCCTAATTAATTTGATATGGTTTATAACTTTTAATGTCTCAAACTTAACTAAATTTTAGTCATAATAAAATAAATTATTATTTAAAGCCTCATATTTTATTTTTGGCCCCAAATTATTGAACCAACTTTTTGAGAGAGAGAGAGAGAGAGAGAGAGAGAGAGCCATGATACTTTTCTCCAATCAGACCAGTGGCGGATCCAGACTCGGAAGGCGGGGGGGGGGGGGCTAAAACTGAATTTTGGCCGGAAAAAAAAAAAAAAAAAATTTAAGCCTGAATTTTTTTTTTTTTGAGGGGGCCCAGACCTCTTGGGCCTTCAACGTGGGTCCGCCACTGAATCAGACGATATGTAAAAGCTGAATATATATATATATATATATATGTATATATATTTAATATAATATAATATAATATAATATATATGTGTAATATTCCAAACGTGGAACAAAAGTTTCTCCCTCTCTCTCTCTCTTTACTTTTTTTTTTTTGTAATCCTCTTCTTTTATAACTTAATTAATCTTCTGTGTTTTTCCACATCTATCGTCATTTTACATTTTCATATTATATACAAGATTTTTTTTGCTTGTGCGTACAAAACTATCCGATTCGCTTACGTTTTGATAAAGATCTCTCTCTCTCTCTCTCTCTCTCTCTCTCTCTCTCTCTCTCTGATTTCGACATTCTTGTTGCGACACTATGGACAATAGTAGGGTGTGCACAGTCCAATCCGGTGTAAAACCGGTCAAAAAATCAAACCAAACCGGTATAAACGGTTTTAAGAAAATTAAATCGGACCGAAACAAATAAGAAAAAAAAGTCGGACCGGACCGAACCCATTACAACGGTCCGGTCCGGTTTAAACCGTTTTAGATCGGACCGTTTTGGACCGTTAGATCGTTTTAGACCGTTTTCAACCGGCCGTTTTATTTTAGCCTATTTTTTATTTATATTTTTCTTAAATAATAACCGGTCCGGTTTTCTTTTAGACCGTTTTGGACCGCTTTAGACCGCACCGTCTTAGACCGGACCGTTTTATACATATTTTTTTATTAATTTATTTATTTAAATACTAACCGCTCCGGTCCGGTCCGGTGTAAACCGCGGTTTAGACTTTTTAGACCGGATCGGACTGTTTAAAGGTTCAAATTGGACCAGACCGGACCGGTGAAATTTTAAACCGTTTAAAACCGGACCAGCGGCCTAAAAAACCAACGGTTCGGTCCGATTTACGGTTTTACCGGTTTTTTTGCGCCGCCCTAGGCAACAGTGAGAACTTTCTCGTATGCTTTTTATTATTACTTTAATATTCACTACTACAAATTTGGTTTTCTGATGCGCATGACTATTAGATGCGACTAGTCGCATCTAAATGACTTTCGGGTACGACTAGTCGCACCAGTATGTCAACCAGAAGTCCAAAAAATTTCGCTTAAATTATTTTTTCTTTTGAGTATCAGGTGCGACTTTTCGCACCAGATAGTTAAAAAAAAATTAAGTGCGACAAAGTCGCACCTGATTGTTTAAAATTTTAAGCGGACAAATTCTCTCCCTTCTTTTTTCATTCAGTTATGACGTGGCTTTCTGATTTAATTTTTTTTTAATATCATCCGATGCGACTAGTCGCACCGGATAAGTTATCGGGTGCGACTAATCACACAGGAAAGAATCATCGGATCCGACAAAGTCACACCTATAATTTAGGTTTTTCTATAAAATCAAATCTTCTGCACTTCGTCTTCTCCACTGTATTCGGCCGTTTTTTAAAAAAAAGCTCTCTCTCGCGATTCTACTCTTCTCCGGCCTCTCCACCACCATAAACCACTACAACGACCTTCACAACCACCAACGCCTCTCCACAACCATTAAAGCCACCCCAAAACCTCTCCTACAGCTCTCTCTCTCTCTCTCTCTCTCTCTGAGACCACGACCTCCGCCACGCGACCTCTCCACCGGTATTTCTCCGCCGTCGGCCCTTCTGCGACCTCTCCACCGGTATTTCTCTCTCTCTCACTCACTGAAATTGTTGTTGCTTAAACTCAGGATGTCTCTCTTTCTCTCTGCCTCACAGCCTCGTCCCAAGCGCCTCCGAACCTCGCCGTGCGCTCAGCCCCCCGCTGCCAAGTCTCTGCAGCGCCGTTGTCCGTGTCTCCGTCGTGGCCTGCTGCCTCTCCGGCGCAGGCAGGTTAGTCCTTTTTTTTCTGTTTCAGTATGTATATATTGTATATATATATATATATATGCCTCACAGCCTCGTCCCGAGCGCCTCCGAACCTCGCCGTGCGCTCAGCCCCCCGCTGCCAAGTCTCTGCAGCGCCGTTGTCTGTGTCTCCGTCGTGGCCTGCTGCCTCTCCGGCGCAGGCAGGTTGGTCCTTTTTTTCTGTTTCAGTATGTATATATTGTATATATATATATATATATATATATATATATATATATATTGTATAGAGTTTATTGTATATTGTATATTGTATATATGTATATTGTATAGAGTTTATTGTATATTGTATATTGTATATATGTGTAATTAGTATATTGTATATTGTGTGTTTAGTTTATATGTGTTAGGAATTAATTTGTATATTGTGTTAAGTAATTTTAATTGGATTAGATTAGTTTTAATGTGTAACTTAATTAGTATTAATTTGATAATTTCACATTTTTAGTAATTTGGTTAAGTTTAATAATTCTATTAGTTTAGGTTAAAAGTTTAAATTGATTGTAACTTAATTAGTATTAATATGATATCTTCAATTGTTTAATAATGTGATTAGTTTAGGTTAAAATTAAGTTTTCATTGTTTTTTTACATGTTTTGATATAGTTTGTGATATAGTAATATGCTTAGGTTAGTGTTTAGTTTAAATTTGTTTTGTTTTAAATAGTTTTGATTTATTGTAATTTAGCAATTAGGAATTGTAATTAGTCTATTAATTACATGAATGGGTTGTTTAGTTTAAGATTAGTTAATGAAATTAAAATTGTAATTGTAATATGCTACTTTGAAATTGATTAGTAATTGTAATTGATAATTTCACATGTTTAATAATTTGATTAGTTTAGGTTAAAATTAAGTTTTAATTGTGTTTTGTGACATGTACGTTTTGATACTTTGTGACATGTTTAGTATAAAATTAAGTTTAGGTTAAAATTAAATTAATGAATTTGTGATTAGTTTGGTTTAGTTGATTCAACATGAAATGAAATAGTAACTTTAAATAAGAAAAATATGTTTGAAGGCGCGAATTAGAACTCAAGTCGAGGATATTCAGCAACAAGCAGCGGAGTCAGGCCAAACGTTTGACATAGACCAGGTGGAGCAGTATGCGATGGATACTATTCTCGGGCAACGTCAAGATTGGTATGTCGGGATAGGTCCCTCGATCCCGATATCCTCGTATCTCTTGACTCAGGCTCAGGACGAGAGCTCGTCATCGAGGCGCGTTCCAGATCCAGTGGTTAGCGAGCTACAAGCAGCGTTAGCCGCACAACAGGTGTGACGACCCGACTTTTCGGACCGTCTTACTTATCTTACTTTTTAAACTTTAGAAAATTCTTTAGAAAACTTGGAGGATTTTTTATTAAACGCATCAAAACAAGGGGAACCAAAACTTTAAAGATCTTAACAACAAACACTTTATTTTGATTTATTTTGGTCTTCTCAAATTAATTTCTTATGTGTTTGTTGTTTTATTTTTTAAAAGAGTTTATAGATCAAAATAAAGTTTTGGTTCGGATTCTATCAAAATCATTTTTAAAACACTTATTGTGGTTTCAAAAATTGTTATTTTGCATCGATTCTTTTTGGAAAAGTTAGATTTAAGTGTGTTCTATCTAAATATTTAATCGAAAAATATTTTATGAAATACAAAATATTTTCTGATTATTTTTAAATCAGTGCACAGACCTGAGACCTATTCCCGATTTTCAGACTTTAAACGTTTACTGTGGATTCAACAAATTTGGTTTTGCGTTGATTCTTTTTGAAAAAGTTAGGTTTAAATTCGCTCTATCTAACCCTTTAATCGAAAAATATTTTTATCAAATACAGAATATTTTCTGATTATTTTCAAAACGGTGCGGAGACAGTTTTTGACAAAAATTTAAAAGTTAGATTTTAGCACTTCTTTTATTTTTAATAAATAGTTAAAAACTTATTTTGGCCGTGATGCCTTTACAAAAAGTGATTCAAATTATGTTTTATACGTACTGTAATTTTTACAGAAGTTTTCTCAGAGTTTTAATTTTTCACCGAAACCCTAATAGCCAAGGGTATTTTGGTAATTTCACTTTGAAAGTCGTTTTTGAAAATTTTCAGAACCTGAGTTGTCTTTAGAACTTCTTCAACAGTAGCTTAATAATTTTTTTTCCATCGATTAGGTTCCGAGTCGCGTAGCTTTTTCGACCCATCTAGTTTTCTCGAGCCGTCCTCGACCAACGGTCGTAATTTCCAAAACGAATGTGAGAATAATCTCACTACAACACAGATTAGTTCAAAAATATATTAAGTATTATCTGATCTGAATGAGTTTATAATATTTTTTGAATTTGTTATTGTTTGATTGTTTGACATATGTGTGTTATGATATGCTGAGTTTATGATCATATGATATGGTATGATATGGTATGTTATGTGATGATATGATATGGTATGGTATGTTTTGTGATGATATGATATGGTATGGTATGTTATGTGATGATATGTTATAAATTAGAATACTTATATCATGTTCTTTTTCTAGTCATGTTATCATGTTTATTGTATGTCATACGTCATTCGTGCATGTAACGAAAAAAAAAGTGAAAAGATAAAGATAAGCAAGAGAGTCGTACCGTCTCGAGCTACGGAGGTCTTAAGAAGAATTTCTCGAGCCGACTTACGGGCCCAAATGGGGAAATTTCTCGGGCCGAGGCCCTAATAAGTTTATAAGATAGAACGAAGTGTGGGACCTTGCAACCCCATATCTTCGTCTCTAAAGTGTGCACTGAAATAGGTACGACTACCCTAGGGGCACCCCGAATTAAAAGTTGATAGAATCAAGAAAAAAAAAAAGGATCAAGTCACCGTTTAGTTTTAAAATACTAATAACCGGTTCATGCATTGCATTACTCTTTTTTATTTTGTGAGCTTTATATTATTCTCGCTGAGCGTAAGCTCATCTCTTCGAAAAAAATATACGTCTGTGTTGTAGGTAAACATCTTACAAGAAACTGAGCAGGACGGACTAGCGGCGTCGATAGCGAGAGGGTTGGGTCATGGATTCCATTCACGAATTAAGTCTTCCGCTACGAGTTATTAAGAAATAAAGTTTAAAGTTTTGTTTTCGTTATCAAGAAATAAGTCTTCCGCTACGAGTTTTTAAGAAATAATTTTTAAAGGTTTTTATTTTCATTTATGTCGAAGTTTTAAAGAGTTTTATATTTTGGTTAAGTTTTATATCTTGGATTATGTTTTAATAGTTCGCTACTATTTTTATTTTAAAATTAGTATTTCATATTTTTCAATTTTGGTTAAGTATTTTTCTAATTAATTTGTTTTAAATGTGATCTTAATTTTTCTTAATGTTTTATTTCTTTTTAAGATCTTTAAAGTTTTGGTTCCCCTTGTTTCGATGCGTTTAAAAAAAAAATCCTCCAAGTTTTCTAAAGTTTAAAAAGTAGGATAAGTAAGACGGTCCGAAAAGTCGGGTCGTCACAATAAATAAGCATCGATGTAGTCGGTTTGGCCTTACTTTATCTCATATTTTAAACTCATTTTAATTTTGCATGTTTTTATTTAATTAATCAATATCTCAATTACCATAGACTTAATTCGAATTACTAGTTAAAGTAGTTCACTCTGATATTTGCTCATTTTCGTGGGATCGATAGTCATATTTGTTACACTATATTACTTGATTAGATGAGATGTTCACTTGTGTTGGTGAAATTATCTTAACACAATTTAAACTAATAATAATTCTGATGGGAAATATGTCAGTATCCAGTGAGAACTTCTTTGAATTGGTCATTGGCCATTGAAAATTTCTTCAAATGGGGGCCATTATTGGCCATCGGGCACGTCACCTAATTGAGGTTTCAAACTTACTTGTGGGATCGAATTGTCTATTTGTCAATATCTCAATTACCATAGACTTAATTCGAATTACTAGTTAAAGTAGTTCACTCTGATATTTGCTAATTTTCTTGGTACGGTAGTCATATTTGTTACACTATATTACTTGATTAGATGAGATGTTCACTTGTGTGGGTGAAATTATCTTAACACAATTTAAACTAATAATAATTCTGATGGGAAATATGTCAGTATCCAGTGAGAACTTCTTTGAATTAGTCATTGGCCATTGAAAATTTCTTCAAATGGGGGCCATTATTGGCCATCGGGCACGTCACCTAATTGAGGTTTCGAGTTTACTTGTGGGATCGAATTGTGCTATTTGTCAATATCTCAATTACCATAGACTTAATTCGAATTACTAGTTAAAGTAGTTCACTCTGATATTTGCTAATTTTCGTGGGATCGATAGTCATATTTGTTACACTATATTACTTGATTAGATGAGATGTTCACTTGTGTGGGTGAAATTATCTTAACACAATTTAAACTAATAATAATTCTGATGGGAAATATGTCAGTATCCAGTGAGAACTTCTTTGAATTAGTCATTGGCCATTGAAAATTTCTTCAAATGGGGGCCATTATTGGCCATCGGGCACGTCACCTAATTGAGGAGTGGAAAAAGCCCGATCCCATTTACGAAAAGTTTTTGAGTTTACTTGTGGGATCGAATTGTCTATTTGTCAATATCTCAATTACCATAGACTTAATTTGAATTACTAGTTAAAGTAGTTCACTCTGATATTTGCTAATTTTCGTGGGATCGATAGTCATATTTGTTACACTATATTACTTGATTAGATGAGATGTTCACTTGTGTGGGTGAAATTATCTTAACACAATTTAAACTAATAATAATTCTGATGGGAAATATGTCAGTATCCAGTGAGAACTTCTTTGAATTGGTCATTGGCCATTGAAAATTTCTTCAAATGGAGGCCATTATTAGCAATCGGGCACGTCACCTAATTGAGGTTTCGAGTTTACTTGTGGGATCAAATTGTCTATTTGTCAATATCTCAACTACCATAGACTTAATTCGAATTACTAGTTAAAGTAGTTCACTCTGATATTTGCTAATTTTCTTGGTACGATAGTCATATTTGTTACACTATATTACTTTTGTTACACTATATTACTTGACTAGATGAGATGTTCACTTGTGTGGGTGAAATTATCTTAACACAATTTAAACTAATAATAATTCTAATGGGAAATATGTCAGTATCCAGTGAGAACTTCTTTAATCTGGTCATTGGCCATTGAAAATTTCTTCAAATGGGGGCCATTATTGGCCATCGGGCACGTCACCTAATTGAGGTTTCGAATTATCAAATATTTACCAAACATTAGCTAAATAGCAATTTCAAAGTGTGATTATACACTTAATGGATCTTAAAAAATAGCACACCACTTAATAAATTGTTGTTATCACATTTGACTACTCCTCCACCACCGACTTTGACTTCGACAACTAGGTAGTCCATTTTTGTTACATATAAATGATTTACTTTGGATTAATAATTTTTTTAGGAAAAACGATTTATTATTATGACATTACTGTGAAAATTGAAATAAGGTCGACAATACAACGATTTCTTGATTTGATGTCTAATTTTTGCAAATAAATATTCGTTTAAAAGTTAAGAGAAATATTTATTTAATAAAAAATTATGTAACTAGCCAACTAAAACGTTTGTGATTACTATATAGACAACGTTTCGTAAATTTTAGATAAATATGCATAAAAATGACGTGGCCTAATACATGAAAGTGGCTATTTACCTAATATTTCCGTTTGTAAATATATAGAAATGGCTGTTTACCTAAGATTTACGAAACGTTGGTTATTTAACAATGTCAAACTGTAAATGTGGCTATATATCTGATGGAACTTTTATTTATTAGTACTAGAAATGATTTAACCAAAATATTTAATTTAAAATCTCAAAATCATGCAGAAAACGACGCTGTGTTTCTTATTTCTCTCTAACTTGTCCGAAAAGTCTTGAACCCCAAAATTGTTCAATTATCCTAAAAAAGCCTCGTAACTCATTAAACACCTATAAAAATAAAGAAAACTAAAAACTAAAAACTAAACACTCGTTTCGATTTAATAGTTCACGATAAATTTATCATGTATATGAAATGCACTTATCAGCCTTAGGGGTGTACAAAAATTGACCGAAAATTGGTTAAACCGATAACCGAACCGATCCGGAACCGAAATTCGGTGCCACGTCATCAAACCGAAAATTCGGTTCGGTTAACCGAAACCGAATTTAAGAATCGGTTCGGTTATCGGTTTTGAAAATCCAAAAATTCGGTTATCGGTTATTTAACCGATTTTTTTTTTATCCAGTTTTGAAACCGGATAACCAGTTTTAAACCGGATAACCGATTTTAATCGGTTAACCGATTTGAACCGGATAACCGATTTGGATAATTATAACATCTTTAAAACTGGTTAACCAGTTTTGAAATCGGTTAACCGATTTTTTCGGTTAACCGGTTTCGAAACTGGTTAACCAGTTTTAAAACGGTTATAAAATCGGTTATCGGTTTTACAAAACCGGTTAACCGAATTTTCGGTTAACCGATTTTCGGTTTTTGACCAATTCGGTTCGGTCATTGGTCCAAAATTTTCAAAACCGAAAATTCGGTTTCGGTTTTCAAATTGGTCCAAAACCGAACCGAACCGAATCGAACCGATTTCACCCCTAATCAGCCTGCTTGGCGAGAAGAGGTTCTCGTTATGGGACACTGGCTCGTAGCTTGGCGAGAAGAGCTTCTTATCTGTGTTTGTCATTCGACTATTATTTTCCTCTTTAAGTGAAAACGACGGCAAACCATTTTACATTTTTTTTTTTTTTGGCGTAAACATGTTTTGACTTTTTTATTGTATATAGTTTCATTTAATATAAAGAAAAAAATTTCTGAACATTAAATAAAATAAAAATTCATGAAAGATTTTAAAATATACTCTTAACTTTCGAAAAAAGAATTAAAAATACCCCAAAATATAAATAGAATTTCCAAACAAAATTTCAGTACCACTTTTTATTGTGGAGAGCGAACACGAAAATTCCAATTTCAGTACCCATAGAACGAGGTACGATCTAGAACACGAAAATATTATAATAGCCTGCGTAGTTCCAAATATTTTGTGATAGTAATCTTTCAACCGCGTGGCTCAACTTTATAGTATTTTAAACATACATAGGACATGCTCTACACGTCATTATGTACGTTGTTTGTCTTGATAAATGGAGAGAGTAGGTATTCTTTGACTTCCCTTAACATATTATATCAGCAATGACGCATAAGAAAAACTAATCAAAGCCCAATAAACGACTATATAAACAGTCCAAGATCTCAACACAGTAGAGCACGTTTTTTTTTTTTTTGGTTTCATGATATGAGTGAAGAAGTGAAGCTGTACGGTATTTGGGCGAGCCCTTTTAGCCGGAGAGTGGAAATAGCACTGAAGCTGAAAGGCGTTGACTACAAATACTTTGAAGAAGATTTGACTAACAAGAGTCCATGGCTTCTAAAATACAACCCGGTTCACAAAAAAGTCCCGGTTCTGGTCCACAACGAAAGAGCCATCGCTGAGTCTCTTGTCATCGTTGAATACATTGACGAGACTTGGCCAAACTGTCCCATTCTTCCCAGTGACCCCTTTGAAAGAGCTCAGGCACGCTTTTGGGCTCGATTCATTGATGAAAAGGTAATGAATGTATATTAATTTAATTTAATTTAATTAATTTAATCATCTTGCGTTGAAAACTACGTAGTACTTTAGGTACTGGTTTCCGATCAAAATAAATTAATTTAATTAAATTATTTTATTTTTAAATAAATATCAATTATTAATTTAATAAAATGATAAAATGATTCATTTTGATTTGAAAAAAAAAAAAACACAGAGAGGATCCGGAGTTAAATTTTAGTTTTAGGCTTAACTTTTAAAGTTTAAATATTTCGGGTTTTGACAGTACGGGTTTATTACTATTTAATTTCGAGCTTAATTTGGGTCTCTTTGACTTGGGAGGAAATTTCGCCAAATCCTTGTTTTTTTTTTTTTTTTTTGACATTACGCCAAATCCTTGTTTAGTTTTAGTTTATGCTGATCATTCTATGAATATTGACTTTCAAAAAAATTCGAGCTTAATGAATGTATATTAATTTAATCATTTTGCGTTGAAAACTACGTAGGACTTTAGGTACTGGTTTCCGATCAAAATAAATTAATTTAATTATATTATTTTATTTTTAAATAAATATCAATTATTAATTTAATAAAATGATAACATGATTCATTTCGATGGGGAAGACACCAAAAAAAAAAAAAAAAAAAAACAGAGGGGATCCGGAGTTAAATTTTAGTTTAGGCTTAACTTTTAAAGTTTATATTTTGGGTTTTGACAGTACGGGTTTATTACTATTTAATTTCGAGCTTAATTTGGGTCTCTTTGATTAAGGAGGAAATTTCGCCATATCCTTGTTTAGTTTTAGTTTATGCTATTGCTGATCATTCTATGAATATTGACTTAAAAAAAAAATCACAAATATCGGTATTTTAAATTGAAATTATAAAGAAGCCTTAAAATTCTAAATGAAACTGTTTATAAAAAATAAAATAAAAATAAAAATAAATAATAAAAAAAGCTGGATCAAGCCGAATAAAATAAACTAGAAAAACAAAGTGGTATTTGCATCTTATGTCACAAATTGGCAATCCAATTGCAAATAAGTCACGCGCAAAAATTTTAGAAAGTTTTTGAGAAAGATGAAGTGATTTTTAATGAGGTATTGTAAAAATTCAGAAGATATGGACTACCTAATACAAAGATTAAATGATGAGAAAGAGTAATTTGAAATTTGCACATGTGACACGAATGTAAATACGTGACACAAATGCAATTTTGACAACTTTATGACACAAATGCAAAAAACCGACGAATTTGTGACATTGACGCAAATTTCCCAAAAACAAACCTGTAAACATCAAGAAATATAATTTACGAAATAACTTTCTAGAAAAAATTATAGACATCCGTTATTTTACGAAAAAAAAAAAATAGTTAATAGTTCACTGGGCTTGTGAGTTCTAAATTGGCTCGAGTATTCTTTTATTTGAACAATAACTTGAAACATATATTGTATGGTAGTGGGTAGAATTGTCATTAATTATGCAGTGGAACTTCTCTATAATTAAATTATATTTTTTATAGACCATTAAAGATAGAGATGTAAAATTATCATTTTAAATTAATAAAATCGTAGAAATTTGGACTAAACTGAAAAGAATATCATAAAGTTAACAACAAAAATATAAATTTTAAAACTCCGGGGAAGTAGTGGTACCTAGGATAGCCTAGTGGTAATTCCACACCAACTCCGGGGAAGTAGTATGTTCTCACAAACTTAAATAGCTCGCTTTTATAACGATCTAGGGATCAAGTTATTAATTTTTTTTATTAATTAAGCTCCTAAATTCTTAGGAAGGAACCCTCACTAGGACGTAGCACAAGTTTAATTTCTAATTTGATTTATTATTCTAACCAAGCACATGTTCCTTAATAAACAAAATAAATTAAATTAATTATGATATTCTCATCCAACTCTAAAGCCTCAATTACTTTCCAGTGCCTTCCCACGCTGTGGACAGCGTGTTGGGGCAAGGAAGAAGATCGCAAGAAGAACGTTTCAGAAGCGACAACGCTTCTGAAAGTCCTAGAGAACGAAGTCAAAGACAAGAAGTACTTTGGAGGCGAGACCCTCGGCCTCGCAGACATCGCGGGGAATTTCGTCGCCTATTGGCTCCGAGCAATCCAAGAGCTCTTCGGAATCGAGATCTTAAATGAAGAGAATTTTCCCGAGCTATGTCGATGGAGCAAAGAGCTTGTGAGCCACGAGGTCGTCAAGCTATGTCTGCCTCCGAGGGACGAGCTCAAGGCTATCTTTCGAGCCCGCATCGAGGGTGCTTCGAATTCCTCCAAGTGACCGTTTTTGTATGAACAAATGTGGTCCAAATAAATCACTATATGTACCTTGTTTGTTATGTTGTACTTGACTTTTCACTTCTCTATGGTATTAATAAACGTCTCTTGTTATGATTTGGTATTTTTGAATAATTGCTGCAATTTCTAGAGGGCAACGAATATTATTCCAAATGTATTTTTTTTTCTTTCATACAAAACTCCCAAAATTTGTTAAACTAACTAAAACAATATTTATATTAAGATTCTTATAAAACGAAAAATAAATAATAAATTCTTATAAAACGAAAATATTAAGATTTTTAAAGTCTAGTTCAAAACAAAGTTCGAAATGCCGTTTTCGACACCATTTCGAGTCTTTTGATTTACGAAAAGTCAACAAGCCGATGGAAAATCGAACGGAAAACATGTGAAAAATGGAAATTGATTTACCGTTTTCAAATGTCGTTTTCCATGAAAAACCGACAAGCCGATGAAAAACCGAACGGAAAAAAATGTGATAAAAATATATATATATATATATATACATAAATACCTATATCTTTAATTTTTAATTTGTAAACTATATGATTCTTAAACCACGTATGATGTTTATGATAACATTCAATAAAAACAAAGTTTTATAATACTTGAACATTATTATACATAAATACCTATATCTTTAATTTTTAATTTGTAAAATATGTGTGTTTCTTAAAATATGAATGACGTTTATGATAACATTCAATAAAAACAAAGTTTTATATTAGTTGAACATTAATATACCATTGAAAATATTACAATAAGACAAGAGTGGTTGTTTGATTATTACTTGATTATTAGTAACAGACAAAACAAAACAAAAACTACTGAGATATATGTATGATCGTAAAAGTATTATGTCATTGGTGACATTGAAAATTAGCTAAACAATATTAACGTTATAAGATAAGAGTTGGCTACAACAAGAAAAAAATAATAAAGCCCAGTACAGAAAAAGCCCATTAAATGTTTTGACCTAGTTGTTTATCCGATTTAGATCAGACTTCATAAACTTTCAACAACATAAAAAAAAATGACAACAAACCTGAAATTAGGAAGAAATCCGCCGTGTCGAAACGAAAGAGAAACGTCCGATTGTCGCCAGATTAGAGTTCGTCTCCATCGCTCTGAAGGAGAGCCCGAAAATTGTCCGTCTCCACCGTTTCTCTCGACTTTCTTCAAAACCCCACGAATATAAATGATTTTTTTTCATTAAAACGAACGAACACCAGCGGCCATTTTTTTGTCGAACATCGTGTCGTTGTCGGCGAAGTTAGAACGAGAAAAACAACAACATAGCTTTCTTTGGTCGTTTAGTGGACGACACCGGCGCTGCCGCCGAAAATCGGCGAAAGTCGCTGACATTTAAAATCCTGGTTCAAAACACCACAAAAATAATGAACATATAATTTTAAAAATTGTCACAAAATCACGAGGTAAAGTATTTCGATATTATAAGGGTAATGTAACAAACTAATCAATCAAAAATATGGATTTTGGAATTTAGCCCAAATTTGATTAATTTTATAATCCATTCATTAACATATATAAACGGTGCATCCATATTTCCCTTTCTTCTTCGAACTAACAATTATGCTTACTAGTCCATGTTTCGTTAGATGTGAATAAAAAAAATCACATGGCTAAAGTCTTTGGGATTCCATTTTATTAACTTATACACGCAATAAATCAATTATTCACTCTCTCTCTCTCTCTCTCTCTCTCTCTCTCTCTCTCTCTCTCTCTCTCTCTCTCTCTCTCTCTCTCTCTCTCTCTCTCTCTCTCTCTATATATATATATATATATATATATATATATATAATTCTTCTTCTTCTCATATTCGCCTTCAAATCATCATGCATTAAGAAAATAAGCAACTTAAACGTTTATTATTTCTAAATAGTTAACGTTTGGTAAATATTAGGTAAATAACAAATTTCATGTATTTATTAGCAACTGCCATATACTAAGGCACGTCATCATTTATGACTATTTACATGAGATTAATCAAATGTTGGCTATTTAGCAATATCAAACGTTTAAATTGGCTATTTTCTTGATTTTTTGTAAAAATAATTGAAATCTTGTAGCCTATTTTACTCGTTTATTATATTGATTAATTTTGGTATCTAGCGAGTACTGTGAGGACGGACAAATTGATTAATGGCTTAATGAATCAGCCAAGTATACTCCTTTTTTACAAAAGGTCAAAATATTTGCTATACAAGCATTTAAAAAGCAGATAATGGGCTGTCAAGAACGTAGAGATCGAAAAAAAAATCCAAATGTCGCTATTAAAACATTTTCGTCCGAAATCATTACTAAAGATTTTATGGTAAATGCTTATTGATCTAAAAAAATCATATGTAAATTATTAATTATTTTTTAAACAAACTTGAAACTTTGATTAAATAATAAATTTAACGTTGCAAGTGACTTATTAGTATAATTTTTCATATAATAAAATAATGACCGTTAAAATTTTATATAAATTGATATTATATAACCTAACGACTAATATGAAATGTGGTCCATAAAGTTAAACTGTTTCGAGTGTATATATGTTTTATTTAATTAGTTTATGCGTTGAATTTTATTATATGAAAAATTAATTATTTTTTCTTAAGAAACCAAAAAAAAAATGAATAGGTCAGGGACCAAAAAAATTCAAAAAATAGGTTAATTGACTAAAATAGCATAAACTATTTACGCCATAACATCCAATAATTTATACAATTTTGCGATAGTGTAGGCTCAATTAATAGAGAAATTTCATTTTCTGGGCTTAATAAACCATTAAATATCAAGATTAGACCCTAATGTTTAAAAATATCTAAATATGAACTTTTGACCCAAAATCGGACACAAATACCCTTGATTCAAAAAACCCATGTGTTTTCTCTCATTTTCAAATGATTTTCATCACAAATCTTTTTCATTTTCGAATTGGTTGCGCTAGGATTAGAATTTTCGGTGGTCGAGCTCAGCGGTGAGCTCGATCACCGAAAATTCTAATCATAGCACAACCAATTCGAAAATGAAAAAGATTTGTGATGAAAATCATTTGAAAATGAGAGAAAACACATGGGTTTTTTGAATCAATGATTTGTGTCCGATTTTGGGCCAAAAGTCCATATTCAGATATTTTTAAACATTAGGGTCTAATCTTGATATTTAATGACTTATTAAGCCCAATTAATGAAATTTCTCAATTAATATTAGGCTGACATAACGTAATGGTCCTTAACGTTATCACATATGGATTTTGATAACCGTGGAGTTTGTCTCGTTTGACTTTCCATTAACATTATCCAGATTCATTTCACCATTCAATTTCATTACATCCGTGATGACGTACGCGAAGACAATAATAAACTAATCAAACCCCAATAACGCGTATACAACTATACATACATATAATGAATGTGTATGTTATGTATGTATATACAAGGGTTCAATCAAGATAGTTCAAGAGTAGAGAGTTGGGTTCATATTCATAATGAGTGAAGAAGTGAAACTGTACGGCTTTTGGGCGAGCGCTTTTAGTCGGAGAGTGGAAATAGCACTGAAGCTTAAAGGCGTTGACTGCAAATATTTTGAAGAAGACTTGTCTAATAAGAGTGCTTCGCTTCTGAAATACAATCCGGTTCACAAGAAAATCCCGGTTTTGGTTCACAACGGAAGAGCTATCGCTGAGTCTCTTGTCATTGTTGAATACATCGACGAGACTTGGCCGAACTATCCCATTCTTCCTAAAGACCCTTTTGAAAGAGCTAAGGCACGCTTTTGGGCTCACTTCATTGATGAAAAGGTAAGTATGTTGAAAACTAAGCTTGAATTTCCTATAATTCCCTTTTGCTTAGTTAGCAAAAACTTGAATATGTTTTGTTGTTTTACAACTTGATTTCGGGTGATTTAGTATATGAAATTAATACCCTTATTCTACATGAGATTAATTGCAAGCTAATATGATTGATTGAACATTGAAGAGAGTAAAAAAAAAAAGTAGGGCTCGTAGTTTTGAAATTCATTAGATTTTACTTATTAGGCTTTCTTTTTCAAGGGGAAACTTTGTCTCGTGTGTGATTCGAAGCCATAAATTAAAATTCTAAGTGTTCATTACTTGGTATTTTAGATTTCACTATGGTCTTTTTTTGGACATTTGAGCGTAAATAAGCTTTAAACTACTATATAATTGGTATTTTTGCCCCTAAATCAAGAACAAGTATAAATAGATCATATGTCAACGGTTTTATAGAATTTTATTTTTATTGGATTATTATTATTTATAAAAGTAAATACTCAAGCAACTTAAGTCAAATTCACAAACTTAATTACTTGTTTTGTAACTAACTAGGAGTCTCAAAGGTTATGAGTTTTCTTTAGCTCCGAAACCTTAGAAATGGCCTCACTGGGATGTAACATATTTGCGCTTTCGATTTAGTTTCAAATTAACAAAAGACATTACTTTATTAATCATAAATTAAAAATAAAAAAACTCCTTACGCTTAATTTGACTTGTGACCATCAACTTTTTCAGTGCCTTCCTGCGTTATCGACAGCGTGTTGGGGCAAGAAAGAAGATCACGAGAAGAATGTGGGAGAAGCGATCGCGTGTCTAAAAGTCATAGAGAACGAACTCAAAGATAAGAAATACTTTGGAGGCGAAACCATCGGCCTCGCAGACATTGCCGGGAATTTCATAGCATATTGGCTCGAACCAATCCTAGACGTTTTTGGACTCGAGATATTAAACGAAGAAAGCTTTCCGACATTGTGCCGATGGAGTGAAGAGCTCGTGAGCCATGAGGTCGTCAAGTTGTGTTTGCCTCCGAGGGACGAACTCAAGGTTGTCTTTAGATCCCTTCTTGAGGGTGGTTCAAAATCCTCCACATGAATTTAATATTTTCTATTTGCAAACCATAACTTATCTTGCTGAGTGTGACGAGCCTTTTGTTTTAATGGTATGCATGAATGCGGTTCAAAAACAACTAGCTTGTTTAATGTGACGGCTTGAGTTTTCTATAATATTGATGAGCTTCTATAGATTTTGGTTTTATTACCAATTATTTTTCTTGAATATTTAGAGGGCAACAATTATTGTTACGACTTCTTTCTTTTGGTTTGGTTCTTATAGCAACATAGTTACGTAAAATGAGAAAAAATAGTCAATCTATTGCAGTAAAACACATGGTGTGCGTGCTTTTGAAATTTTTGGGGGTGAATGAGAAAAACATTTTGTGGTCAAATAAGTCCTCAAATAACTAGCACATGATTATTACCTCCTTTCTTTTAGGCTCCGTTTGGAACAAAAAAAAATAAGAGAGAAAATGAAAATAATAGAGCAAATGAAAATGTGAGAAAAAATAATAAAAAAAAAGTCAAAATTCTAATTCTGTTTGAAAGTCATAGAAAATATGAGAGAAAATTAACGGGAAAGTAACGATGAGACCAGGGACGGAGCTAACCCCCCCTAAATTTTTTTATTTACATTTTTTGCTCATTTTTAAAAAGTTTTACATTTTTTACCCTAAAAAATTTACACTTTTGACCCATTTTTTAAAAAAAATTTCATTTTTACCATGAATTTTTTTAATTAGCCCCCTAAATATTTTTATTTATATTTTTTGCCCATTTTTAAAAAGTTTTACATTTTTACCCTAAAAATTTACACTTTTGATTAGCCTTCTAATATTTTTTTTCAAATAAGCCCCCTATTGAGCTTTTCTGGCTCGGTCCCTGGACGAGACACACAAATGTGATCTCCTCATAGACAAATTTGGAGAGATTCTCATTTTTCATTTGATTTTCGAAGGAAAATGAAATCCTCATTTTAGTTATACACTTTCTCTCGCATTTTCTATCATATTTTTTTCCACCCTATTTTCCTCAATCCAAACAACCTAAGTAAAATAGGAGGGATTTCCATTTTTATTTCCCTCATACACTGTGTTTTAGTGAAATGTCAAGTTTAACTTTTGATTTTCAAAAATGTTGAGTTCATACTCTATGTTTAACTAAAATGAAAAAATTATACCTTGAAATTGATAACAGTGTTACAAATTTCTCTTTCGTTGATGTTAACTCTTATATAAGAAAAATCGAACAAAATCTAAACCAGTACCCTAATTTTCAAATTTTCAATTTTGAATTAAAAAATAGCCCTAAATCAAAATTAAATAATAAAATACATATCTCCCAACAGATAACTTCATTCCGTATTGGAATTGCAACTCTAAATCTTGGATTCTCTGTTCCAATCTGTAATTTTAATGACTATTAACTGTCGATTTTTACCCCTTGCATCTTTCTGTGTTCTCCACGATTCAAAAACTGTTGTTTGTTTTTTCGTTTTTAAATATATTACATATACGGCGCAAATGAATAAAGATAATTGGTGTTTACATATAAATATTATAGTCAACGTCAATGAAAAAGTCAATAAAAAGAAGATTCGTAACACTGTTATTTATTTCAAGGTAAATTTCGTCATATTAGTTAAACATAGGGTATGAACTCGACATTTTTTAAAACCAAGTGTTAAACTCGACATTTCACTAAAATACAGAATATATATGTGTCATTTTCTCTTTTTTTTTAATAACAAAAATGAATAATTGCTCCAAAAAAAAATTGTTGGGGACTCTCTTCTATTTTTACAAAGTTTCAGGGACCAAAATGCGTCAAATATAATAGTTCTAACTTCTAAGTAAGTTTTTTTTTTTCCTTCTTCCAAGTCTTATTATAATCCATTCTGAGAAACATTGCACCCAAGCAATCTATGATTCTATTATTTATGTCCCAAAGAATAACTTATTTTTCGTGGACGATTTCAAGTACAAATATTGTGTTTAAATATTGCTGGCACATGAATGTTTATGTAGTTTTTTACGAAAGCAAAAAAAAAAAAAAAAAAAAATACTACATGACCAAAATTAGAATAAGAAACAATGATAACAATAATCCTATAACATCCAAAAGAACTCAACGCACTAAACACATAAATTTAATTGCATTTTCCACTGGCCCCTTAAAACTCTTCGAAACTATAACAAGTCAGGCACGTAGCTAACTATGGACCATGAACTTAAGCCATCCTCAAATATGACTTCTTATAATGTGTGTGTATAAACAATATAGGGTTAGTTATTTGAATATTTGTAATTTACAAGAACATTTTACCTTCTAGCCTTCCTAAGTTTTTTTTTTCTTATTAGCCTCCCTTATAATTGTTTCTAGCTCACAAGTAATTAAATGGCACGCCATAGCAAATAGAAGAAAAAGTTCAAAACATCACAATGCAATATTACAGGAGGACTTCAACCCAAAGCTCCTCTTCTTTCTGTAGATATTTCTTATTGTCTAGTTTCTCAAGCAATGGTTGCTAGAAAATGAACACTAATATTCGGTGAAAAAAATAGGGAAAATAACACATATATACCATGTGTTTTTAGTGAAATGTCGAGTTTAACTTTTGGTTTTCAAAAATGTTGAGTTTGTATTTTCTATTTACTTAAGATAACGAAATTGTATTCTGAAACAGATAACAGCGCCATAAATTTACCTATTATTGACTTTTCATTGATGTTCACTCTGATATAAGAAACCGAACCAAACCCTAAACTAGTACCTAACTCTCAAATTCCAAATTTTGAAATAAAAAATAGCCCTAAATTGAAATAGACTAATAAAATTCATACCTCCTAAGAGTTGGCTTCCTTTTGTGTTCGAATTCTAACTCTAAGTCTTGGATTTTATGCTCAAATCGGTGATTTTGATGACTATTTACTGTCGGTTTTTATCATTTTTCTCTATATGTGTTCTCCACGATTCAGAGATTATTGTTTTTTTATTTTTTAATAAATTACATATAGGGCGCGAATGAATAAGGGTAAAATGGGGTTTACATATAAATATTAGAGTCAACATCAATAACCAACAAAATAAAGATTTGTGATACCGTTATATATTTTAAGGTATAATCTCGTCATTTTAATTAAACATATGGTACAAACTCGATATTTTTGAAAATCAAAAATTATATATATATATATATATATATATATATATATATATATATATATATATATCACAGGAAAGTCGTTGAATGAACACCGGCATCACTTGGGCTATCACCAATGGGGGAACTTTAGCCCACCTATATATATTTTTTTTTAATTAGAAGTTTTATCAATGATCAACCAAACTAAGAAAAGAAAAAGAGCCTAGAGACTTGGAAACTAACATTATATGATGCACTTAAATACTAATACAATGCATAAAAATATAATACATTTCAACCAGATTTTTAGGGCTCTTTAATTGCTAGAAGTTATTCAATTATTAGGTTAGAAACAGTTTAGTTTTCAATCGTAACACTAGGTCATTAGCTCATTAGCTCATTAGCTACTATACTATGGAGTTCTTCCTATATTAGCAAAAAATTGAGAATTTGGTGATCAAATATAAATTTTCTATATGAACCCCTATAATAGAAAATTCCGACTTTGCCCCTAGTTGTAGATTTGCATTTATGTACTCAATGACGAAGTAGGACAGAGAAAAATAAGAGGGCATACTATACTATTATAGCTTGTATACTATTAGTTTATACTTCACAAAATAAGATATTGAATTCATGAAAAAACCCAATTAAAAAAATTTGAGCAGGGGCTTCACATTGGTTCCAAAAATGATAAGCACTTGCGTAAACGTGCTTTTGATTAGAGAAATTTCATTTTTTAGACCTAAAAACAATGAAAATATCAAGATTAGACCCATTAGTTTAATAATATCTGAAATTAGATTTTTTGACACTTTTCGGACAAAAATGCCCTTGAAATTCAAATAACTCATATTCCTCTCATTTTTAAATCCTCTTCATCACAATTCTTGTCACTTTCGAATTGGTTGCGCTAGGATTAGAACTTTCGGTGGTCGAGCTCGTCGGAACGTGTCGGAATCCATCGGAACTCGTCGGAATCCATCTTTGGAGGTGATTTTTTTTTTTTTTTTTAAATCTGGGAATTTCCGATGAAGATCATCGGAATCCGTCGGATCCGACCGAATCCGATGGATTCCGATGATATTCATCGGAAATTCCGATATTTAAAAAAAAAAATCACCTCCAAATCTCATTCAAATCAACCTTAAAAAAATAAAAAAATCACTTCCAATTCGGTCGAATTTGGTGTGGTGGGCGTTGAAACTCGTTGGATTTGGTGTGGTTGAGCGTCAGAATGGGGCTCACGTTGGATTTGGTGTTCTTTGGTGTGGAGAGAAAGTGAGAGTGAGAATGAAAGAGATGGAGAGATGATTTATTTTGAATTAAGGGTATTTTCGTCCAAAATTGGTACAAAAGTCCAATTTTGGATATTTTTTAACTAGCGGGTCTAATTGAGATATTTTTATAACTTTTGAGTCTAGAATATGAAATTTCTCTTTGATTATCTGTCTACTTCCCAAATCTTTGTAATTTTGTATACAATTGGTAATATCCTATATTGATTGAACGTGTGTTTTGACGATCGCAAACAATTACATACGGCTGACCAAAACTACTTGTTTGTATACCACCAATAATATATTTGTTAATTGAGAAGAGTCACGGACGAACATAATTGATTGCAAGTAACGACGAAAACTATAAATTTTGCTTGAAAAGTTAAAGAGAGTTTTATATATAAATGTTCAGAAGGAGAACTTAAATGTTCTAAGATATCAATCCTCTACTATTAACGTCATTAACTGCTGTTGATTCTGGTACGTTCTCACTATTTCATTTCGGTACTGCTCAACTATTCAATGTGATTTATTATGAGTTATTTGTGATAAATAAATGTATACTAAAATAATTGTCTAAAAATATTTATAATAAAAGAAAGCACAAAAACTATTTAATTTGTCCAATTACATAACATGGTGGGGGCCTTTTGGCGAATAACTTGTGCATGTAGACAAATTTTGGTAACATGGTTTGATTTCCTTGAACGATGCCTAACAATACAATGTATAATGTCCACAAATTGTTACTGATATGAATACTCTAGAAATATTTCTGGTTTTAACTTTAAGACTAAAATGGGAGCCCTTAAAAAAATAAAAATAAAAGTTCAAAGACTTAAAAAAGACAAAAGTCAACGCACCAATGAATTATAATTTTTTTTTATAGGAAAATTGGTCTTCAAATTTTATAACTTTGACAATTTTATCGTTAAATTGTAATATTTTGAATTTTCCATAAAAAAAATAATAAATTAATACAGTCCCTAACTTTTGATTTGTCTAAATTACATTCTTAACTAAATTACAGTCCCTAATAAAAATAAAAATTTTCTAATTTAGTTATTGTTTTCTATATCCCCGAACTTTTATTTCCTTGGTAAGTGTAAGATTTATTCTTTAATCGCCAAGCAAGGGTAAAACTAAAAAATAAAAAAAAATATATATACAAAATTTCAACGAGTAAATTAAAAATTAAAAATTTAAAAGGTTTAAAAATTCCTCAATATTAATAAAATTTATTCAAAGATAAAATTAAAAAAACTAATATGAAAAATAATATAAACAAACAAATATGGTCCGCAACGGACCAGGTTGTCACATAATGACAATGCTCATGAAAAGTTTCCACATCTCAATCATACAATCCCACGAGCAAACGAGAACAGATAATATAGTCTATAGATGAAAATAAGATTCATATGAAAACGGAATTAAGCTCATCAAATTCAAACATTATTATTCTAGAGAAATCCACACTGTCTTGTATCCACAAATTAACAAACCAAAATCAACCATCGATACAGTATTATCATAACAAACCAAGATCAATGTACCAGAAAATAAAACTCCCCATTGAAATGCTTTCATGATTATCATTCATTGAAATTTTGCACTTTTAGTGGCTTGAATCCTTGACGATGGTCACTGGGCACGTAGCATTTGCGATCACATGGTTGCTCACACTTCCCAGTAATATCCTGTTTTATTTTTTTCAATTATCAGAAGAAAAAAAAAATTAATTCTACTATCAGAATTTTGAAATATGTGTGCCTTCTAATTATCATTTCTAAAGAATGCTAAAATAAAGACTCGTAATAATGAAGAAAAAAAAATAGTATGTTTTTATTTTTCACAATTATTAGAGGAAACCCATAATCCAAGCATCAGAAACTAAGTATTTGTTCCAAATTATCATTGTTCATGAATGCTGAAATAAAGGTTTATTATAATAAACAAAAAAACAAAAAAAATAACACCTATAAGCACGGTTGATTTTTAAGATGCACAAAACAACACAGTAATTTAGAGTAAGAAACAAAACAAAAAAAATTGAAAGTATATTGCAAATAATACCTTTGAATTGTCCCTAGTCCTCTGCTTCCGAGGACAATAGAGTCCAATTTGAGTGCTTCAATTGATTCAAGAACCTTCTCTCTTGCGTCTCCCCAATATATCTTTGCCACAACACTCACCTTCAATTTCAGACATAAACAACAACTCGTTTCAGGCTCAGATAAACATAAACATAATCACAGTGTAAGTGTACTACAATGATCTGATTGCAATAAAATCAACACATAAATAAAAAATTTACTCCAACTACAAAATAAATAAAAAATTATAAATTAAAAAACTCGCTCCAAAAACTAAATAAACCGAGTTTATATGTAGTTGTAATAATATAAGCCAACTTCTTCTTCTTCTCCTTCTATCTAATATGAAGTATGAACTGATTGCAAAAAAAAAAATTCTCCAAAAAAAAATTATCGCATTCATTTATCTGATTGTAAAAAAAAAGGAAAAAACTGATCCAAAATTAAAGGACCGAGTTTATATGGAATAGCAATAAATCGAAGCATACTTCTTCTTCGTTATTTTATTTTTATTCTTAGATATGAAATAAAAGAATTACCTCTTTCTGCCTAGAACCAGTGTCAAGTATATCAAGAACTAGAGCATCAGTCTTGACGGCGTACACCTTCATAACATCTGGCTCTCTGAACTCGCTCAGAGGAATCAGAGCTAACAAACAAACAAACAAACAAACAAAAATTACATGCAAAATTCAAAATCAGTAAATCACAAAAGGAAAACGCAGATCGGAATCATCGAAAACTCACGAGAGCCAGATTCAGCCCAGAGGAGGTTCCGAGACTCGTCGCCGATGGAGTGTTGGCTGACGTGGATCACGAACAGCGTGTCTCCTTTCTCGACGAGGTTGTCCATCGCCCATTGCAGAGCCTTCCGGCTAGTCGCCGAGAAATCCATGGCCACTCCGATTCTTCTGTCCTTTCCCATTCTTCTCTTCTTCTTCGGCGAAAACGGTGATTGTAGCGTAGCGTAGCGCTGAAAGAAAGAGACGATCGATACGAGAGAGAATCTGAGCTGTGACTTTTATATTCGTTTCCGTGATATAAAAGAAAGAGGAAATGGATGAGAGGGAATTTTTTTTTTTTTTTTTTTTTTTTTATGGAAAGCGACAAAGATTACGCGAAATAAGAATATCTATTCTCTTCTTCCTTTCGTAGCACGAATTTGCTTTGCCTTGCGCTTCATTCATTTCACGCTTTTTCGTCTTTTTACTGACTTTTTTTTTTTTTTTACTTTGGTAATGCTACGCTACACTCGATCACAATTTATACAATTTTACCCATACGGTTTTACTTTCTTGATTTACTTTCTTTTTCATCCTGGCCATCGATGTGTCTGATACTCTGATTTATTAGGTTTTTTTTGTCATCATGGCACTAATACTTTTGATCTTTTTTATTTTTCTATGGGCGTTTTTTTTTTAATTATTATCACCAAAATCTTGTTTGCACTTTGCACACCATTTCTCTTTAAACTATCTCTCAAATCTCTTTATTTGCACACCATCTAGTTATCTTCGGTGTCCTTAATCTCTTCACAAATATTTACTTACTTACTACATTTATCTATGTTATCAAGTTGACATTTTATATAAATATCTAAATTAGATTCATAAAAAAAATGACCAAAGTTGTATGGAAGTAAATTAAAGAGAAGACAAAAGAAACTAATTCTATGGAACTGATTCAAAAACCTTACACAAACACAATTGGAACAAACAAAAATATAGGAGAGAAATTAGACACGTATAGACCAAAAAAAAAAATTGGCTAAACGAAAATCGTAACGCAAAAATAATGAAGAAAAAAATTTACCAGAATTATGTATTTACGTGTCACAAAAACCTTACATATTTAAAATTATGGAAATTACTCGAATCCGGATAACCCACGAACAGTTATCTAGACGATTAAACAACACGATCTAAACAGTTATTAGATAATCGCTCGGGACGTGGGTCTGATCAACTAACGTTCACACCTGACCCCATCTATAAAAAGCACAAGATCTCAACAGAAGAAGACTGACACTCATTCACAAATGACATTTACATTGTGTAATTCCTCATTGTTATTTTTACCATTATATTGAATCTCTTGTAACAGCTGTTTTTCGTATTGAGATTCGTTCGATCTTTATACTTAACATATTATCAAGTCTAATCGGTATTTGTTGTGTAATCATTGAGACGATTGTTATATTTATTTTATGATGTCAATGAATTTATGACTCAGCATGCATAAATATATGTGTATGTTTTCGTATAAAAAAATTATATGTCTTAAATTTGAATTCGCCTATGAGATAGCCACTATATATAGAAGAAAAAAAAAATGCAATAATGGAGTTATCTCCGTGACCTTATGACAATAAGATGATCATAAACTAGCTTTTTTTCAAACTCAATGGATGTATGCTTAATATTTTAACTTCATATAGTAATATCTAAAATCACACTTTTAAAGGAGGAAATAATGAACAAAAGATCTAGAGATATATCAAAACGACACAAATATAACTTAAATTTTCATTCATGAAAAAATTATCCCGTGTGTTTTAATCAAGGATTAAAAAGTCGGCGGATTTCCAGGAATTTCGTCGGGGAATTCGTTGCCGGTGAATCAGCGGCCGGCGACAAGCTTTATGGTCGTTTCGTCATTTTTTGTCGGTGGAAATTCGGTGAAACGACAAGCCGTTTCCATGAAAAACGACCGCTAGATTTCGTTGTAGTTTGAGTATAAAAGCATCATTTAATCTGTGGTTGTCGACGAATATCGGGAGAAGAAAAGGAAAAAAAAAAAAAAAAAAAAAAAAAGAGTCTCGGCCACTGCAAATCCAACGAAGAAGAAGAAGCACTTGTCGACGAATTTCCAGGGCAATCAGCGAGTTTTCACATCTTCGTCGCATCGTGGTTCAAATTCACCACTTATTCGGCGAAACACTAGGACAAAAATCGTTATCCGGTGCGACGGATGTCGCACCGAATACCCCAAAAGTCGCACCTAATAGTTTATTAGGTGCGACAAATTCGCACTTAAAAGTCCGTTGCTAAAGGCATTAGGTGCGACATGTCGCACCTAATAGTCATACATTTAGGTGCGACACTTTCAGGTGCGACAATGTCGCACCGAATATGTTTTTTAAATTAAAAAAAAATTACAAACTCAGCGACGGGGCGGGGAGGCTGATCCAGGCGGCGGGGCGGCGGCGCGGGGGCTGGTCCAGGCGGCAATGGGGCGGCGGTGTGGGGGCTAGTCCAGGTGGCGATGGGGCGGGCGGTGCGGGGGCTAGTCCAGGCGACGGGCGGCGGGGTGGTGACTGGTCCAGGTGGCGGCGGGGAAGGTTGGGAGAGAGAGACAGACTGAGAGACGACCAGTGAGATAGAGAGAGATGACCGGCAGCGGCGGAGCGGGGAGGGACGGCGGCGGGGCTGGCTGGCAGAGAGAGACAAAGTGAGACGATGAGAGAGAGAGAGAGAGTGAGAGACGGCCAATGAGACAGAGAGAGAAGGACGTACCAGGGAGGCAGCGGCGGAGCGGGGAGGGACGGCGGAGTGAGGTCTGGCTGAGAGAGAGACCGTTGAGAGAGAGAGAGAAAATGTGTGAAAAAAGGAGAAAACTCGGTGATTAAAACCCCAAAAACTATTAGGTGCGACACTGTCGCACCTAATAATCATATTGGGTGCGACAATGTCGCACCCAATATGATAAAAAAAAATCGGCGGGATTCGGCGAAAACTTTAAATTTAAAACCCTTTGGGTGCGACAATTGTCGCACCTAAAGGTATTAGGTGCGACAATTTCATATAATGTCGCACCGAATAACACTAAACATTAGCGAAATTTTTAGTCATCCGGATGACTATCCGGTGCGACATGTCGCACCGAATATGGTCTTAGGTGCGACATTTAGGTGCGACAATGTCGCACCTAATACCCTTCCGCACCCAATATGTTAATTTGTAGTAGTGAAAATCGGTCGACTTTTTGGAATTTCTTTTTCGTTTTGAAACCCTAGTTTCCAGAATTTAGATCTTCATTTTTCTTGGTAGTTTGATTTTTTTTCATATAATCTTCTTCATGAATTTTGTTTGTAATGTGACGATCTATCATATATATTTTTTCAGATTTTTTGGAGACGTTTCGGCAAACCATTATTTTTCCGGCGAAACCACCATTTTTTTCCCGCGAACCTTCATTTTTCCGGCGACAAAATAAATTGATTTTCAAATTTTTATTTCTGTTATTTAAGTAAGGTTATCTGGTTATGTCTTGAAATTTTAAATTACATATTCTTTTGTTTTGAATTTTGAATTGAATCATATATGTTATGTTAAATTGATGTAGTTTGATTTAGATTTGAAATTTTAGTTGTTACAATTCAAATAGTTAAAGGTATAATTGAAAATTTGAGATTAAGTTATCATGTATTCTTTTGTTTTGAAATTTGAATTGATGTTCATATATGTTGTGTTAAATTGATGTAGTTTGATTTAGATTTGAAATTTTAGTTGTTAGACTTTGAATTGGAAATTCAAATAATTAAAGTAAAGAATTGAAAATATGAGATTAAGCTATCATGTATGCTAGAAATTAAATTGGTAGAGTAGGAATTGAATTTGTTACATTTTGAATTGAAATGAATTTAGTTTGAATAGAATTTATTGATATGTTGAAGAAAATTTGTTGATATATTGAAATGAAATTAGTTAGAGTAGGATTTAAAATTGTTACATTTTGAATTGAAATGAAATTATTTTGAATAGAATTTATTGACATGTTTAAATAAATTTGTTGACATATTGAAATGAAAGTAGTTTGAAACTTGATTAGCGAGGAATGACATGTTTAAATAAATTTATTGACATGTTTTAGTGGACGACAATTTACTGACATGTTGAAAGAATTTTCTGGACGTATTGAAATGAAAGTAGTTTGATTAGAATTTTTTGACAAGATGAAATTGGATTGAAATGTTGAATTCAATATGCAGGTATATCGAAGATGAGCAAAGAAGGAGTTCGTAAGCATTGCACCCCAGCTGCAACAAACCCGAACCACTTCACGTGCAATTATTGTGGGCACGTTACGAGGGGGGAATCACTCGGATGAAGTTACACTTAAGTGGAAATGATACAAAGAAAAACGTGAAGAAATGTCCGAGTGTTCCTGCAGAAGTACGCAAGGAGATGTTAGCGTTACAAGCGGCGACTCTCCAAAAGAAGAAAAGCAAGGCCTTCCTTAATTATTGTACGCAAGTGTTTGAGCGGCTATTTCCGAATGATGACTGGGAAAACATCGGGAACGAACTTATAGCATTCCGCGACGCGAAAGGCATGTTCGGTAGTAAATCCGCAGTAGCGGGAAGGACGAAGATAGCTTCCGGTAAGAACTATTTATTTGAACCGACTTTGTAATATATCATTGTTTCATATTTACGGAGTTTCTTCATGTTCTTAGGAGAATGGTGGGCCATGTTTGGAATCAAAACCCCCACGTTGAGAAAGTTGGTGATGAGAATCCTTTCTCAGACCACGTCATCATCGACGTGCGAGCGAAATCGGAGCACGTTTGTCTGACATAGTTAGGGCAGTTAAACCAACTCTCATACGAGCTCCCGATGGTTCATTCATTTGACCGTAGACTAGAGCGACTTTTGATTGTTAATATCAGAAAGACTAACTAACAATCTTGACATGAATGTTAAGAAATAAGAGCATTAGAACAAGACCGCAAGACCGATAGTAACAATAAACGACAAAGAATAAACATATGCACATGTCCACACTAAGCAACGAAACCGACTCGCGTATAAGAGACTGGAGGAACTCATCTTTTGTAGCTACAACATGAAGCTGCAATTACGACATATCGAAAGCGACGTCGTCGACAGGAAGGATCCGTTGGATATGATCCAAAGATCAATGGAGGTGAGCGACAACGTCGACGATGATGAACTCCTACAATGGATTCGCCCAGTTCACCTCGACGATGAAGACCGGAACCCCGACCCACGCGTCTCCTCACAGGCCCGGGCGGAAGGTGTTAACGTGGACACCGTATTGAGCGAAGACGTCGGTCACAGTTCGCACGGATCATCAGACAATGGACGTGGTCCTAACGACGGTGACGATGATGGAGGCGATGATGACTTTGGCGGTTATCCAGCTAGCCAAGACGTTGGTGGTGGTAGTGGTGGTGGCGGTGGCCAACCTTAGGATCCGTGGACTATGGAGCAAGGTTATCAAGCCACGCAAGATTCTGATCACGGGTCACGGCGTCAAAGATATGACAAGTTTGTGTATTCGCATTTATTCATGTCAGAGTTCTCAAACAATGTACGTATGTTGAATATGGAAAGTAATATATTACATGTTTAACAGACCTGGAGAGTACTTTGACTTTGAGACCAAATCGTATTACGGTGGTGGAACACAGAGACCGGATCGTATTACATGTTTTCTGGTAGTGATTACGGCGGTGACTTACAACAAGGATATGGAACATACATGTCCTCTGGTAGTGAATACGGCATTGACCATTTGATGTTTCAGTTCGACACAATGTCATTCACTATGTCAGACACACAGAGTAACGGTTCGTATATTTGTCCTTCTTACCATTATCCTAATCCAATAGGAGTGCCACAGCCATAGGTGAGTCCGCAAGGACGTGGACGTCGTATGTTCGGTGTACGCGTAGATCGGTTCGGTGCCGAGCATGTTATAGCATGTGCACCGGGATGTCCACTAATAAGTGAAGTTGTGGGGTACGATCAAGCCGACTACGACAGGCATGTTCAAAACTTCCGACAATCATACCGGGGGAATTTCACTTGGTCTCAATATTGCGAGCTTCAAGAAAACCAACCGAGTTTTATCCAACCGGGACGTCCATCGGGATTCTATTGATACATTTAATTTTCTATTCAAACTATATGTTTGTAAAACATATTTATTTCATGAACAATTTGGTTGTAGGAACATTTATGCTAGATATGTATGATTTGAAGTGTTTTAAATTTGAACTACATTTACAAGTATATATATATGTGTATGTGTTTGTTTCGCCACATTATTTCTGTTCGGTTTTCCGTCAGCACGTCGGTTTTCCATCGAAAACGGCATTTGAAAATGGCATTTCCTCTGCCATTTTCCCCAATTTTTTCGTTCAGTTTTTCATCGACATGACGATTTTCCGTAAATTATGAGGCTCGAAACGGCAACGAAAATGGCATTTTTTTCCTTGGTTTTAATTTTGTGAAGGCCGTGAAGAGAGAGAGAACCTACTTGAAAGTTCAATTATTTTCTTAAAGAAACAAAAAGACTAAATCTCAACTTAGGGGAAAAACGTCCTTATTTAGGAAATTACAAATCAAATTCGTACTAAACACTTACTTTAACCTAATTGGTCATCAAGCATTTTTAGACCTAACAATATTAAAGTTTAAACCAGTACTTAGAATTAATAGATCAAAAATAATTATTAGTAATTCGGCTCATTGTACTTATTTACTTACGAAAACGCAAAGTATATGCTTTTTAAAAACAAAACTCAAATGGACTTGCTTCTATATAAAGCTCTTGATCGTGAAATATAACTTCTTAGTATTATTTGATGAATAAATCGGTTGCTTATCAAAAAAAATTTTTCATCATATATCATATTATTAATTACACATTTAAGTTCAAAATATATTCTTTCAACGTTAATATCGCGTTTTCTAAAGATTGAATCAGAAATTTCTTTGTTTTTGCTCTGGTGCTTCACATTTGCGATCTTGTGAATAGCTCTCGCACTTGTATTGAATTGTCCTCATATCCTAGTCATAATATACGATATTTCAAAATTTCATAAATGATCTTAAATTGATCAATTAGTTTGTTTTTTCTTAATTCTAAATAATGTAGCTTTGTCTCGTTGCATCACGGGAGGATGGATGTGCGTGGGGGGTGGGCTTGTGTGTTTTAGTTTTCATTTTATTTTATGCTGATAATAAACTAATAACTATAATTTAATAATTTTATGTATCGGTTTTAGTAACACTTTATATATGTTTTATTTTATTTTTATTATTTAAATTTTATCACTCTTATCTTTTAGTGTTATAAATTATATTAAAAATTTCCAAAACCTATTTTAAACACTTTTGTAGTTTAATTATTGACCTTCAATTATATCATTTTTAATAATATTATATTTTATTTGGACAATTGACTCCTAAATACGCCCTGGGTGTAAGTATATGATAATTTACTTATTTGGAATATATATATGAGAAATTCATCACAAATATTATGAGGAAGTTTCTTAGCACCTTCCTTTGTCATTTTCGTATCTAGAGTCTAGACTGATCTCAACCTAAAACAGCTTCTCCCGTTTCTATATTGAAACTGTCTGAATAAAATGATTTTTGCTCTAATTCTACTTCAATAATTTTGTGTGAATTATTACCGGGTGGTGCAGCAAAATAGTTCTAAAGCAAATATTGATTCACAAGTTAACCAACATTTGGTTAATTTTACAATACAATAATTAACTAAAATAAACGATTATTAGTCCATGTTTTAAAAATAAATCAATATAAAAAAATTAAACAGATTAATCAATAATAAAAATTTCATCCGTATCTCACGTTTTTACCAATTAGTTTTTAATACTCTCTCTCTCTCTCTCTCTCTCTCTCTCTCTCTCTCTCTCTCTCTCTCTCTCTCTCTTCAAATCATCATATAAAAAAAATAACTGAAATTTGGTAACATATTGTATATGTATATAATGGTTTATATTGGTAAATAATAAATGTTGCGCAAAGCCGCAAACAGAAAAACACATCTTTATTATGATCGTTCTTCAGGGGTATTGGGCGACATGTAGAAAGGCATTTTCATATAAAAAATAAAAATAAAATAAAAAAGTTGATAGAATATTAAAAACAACCCAATGTAAGTTTATGATAAGTTCAAATCTTAACATGAACTTCTAATACATACAACTAAAAGTTTTAGTACAAACAGATCTATTTTATGTATATCTTGACCAAATTTTCGTTCTCGGCTCATAATCATTTGTTATTTGAACTTTGGAAACTTGATAAAATCAGCTGAAATAGCTTAATATAAATAGAAGAAAAATTATTTATTTAACGATATAAAAGATGTTGGCTTCTTTATATAAAGGATGTCTTGAAAATTATGAAAATTTGTAGGCTTGTTGCATTATAAAAAAAAAAAACATCTATCCATTAGTATGTATACTAAAGGCTTAAGCTTTGTTTAAACACAAACAGGCATTCAATTACAAAGAAAGGCCTTATTTGACTTTCTTAAAATAAATTTATCAAAAATAGCACCAGTTCTTTTATATTCGTAGGCCTTCTTGTAGATAGAATGCCTATTTTGCCTTATTGTACTTTATATTCCTAGGCTTTATTTCACTTTAGTTTTCGGAGGTTTTGGAGCATCTTTAATGGTAAGCTAAATGTCATATTTAGCTTAACATGTTACATGCTTCTCATTGGTTGAAAAAAAAATGGGACCCATTTTTTGTTAAGCTAATGGTTAAGCAACTTGCTCTATAGAACTAATTTGCTAAGCTAAATCAATAACTAATATACAAAAGTAGCTTAGAACTTTTGCTATTTACTAGCAAGTCCCTCCAAATGTTAAGCAAATGACCATTAAAGATGCTAATGAATATTGTTTTTAAAACTGGAAATTGACTTTCGGTATTTTGTTGTTCCATTTTATAGATGGTTAATTTCATAGCGTAATGTAAATAATAGTTAATTTTAGTAAATAATGAGTTCTACACAAGTAAACAAATTTCACACAGATTATGACAGTAAGTTAGTGATAAAACAACTTGTGACAAATGAAATAATAATGAACGAAAATGTTAAATTACTAGATCGTTGAGCGGGAGAGAAAAACGTACCAGATCGGCAGCTTGAGTTTTTGAACTAGGCACAAAAATGCAATACGAAAGAAGTAAAGAAATCGCTCAAATTTCAAATACCAAAAATTGAATAATAAATAACGAGATATAAGAACTAACTACTTCCTAAATATATAGGATATAAAAATCAAATATTACAATGTAATTGATATCGAATCTGAGTGAATTTTTTGTTTAAGAATAAATCGAATTTGGACTAAAAAGTATTTTTACACGGATTTTTTAATAAAGGATTAAAAAATCTCTATTATAAGGATAAAAGCCACATAAATTATTTTGACTGGTTTTTGAAAGAAAAAAAAATATAAACTTGTTGGCTAAATTAATGTGTAATTTTTCTAAACATTTATCTACTTTTTCTTAATGTGTGGATAATAAGAAAATATCGATTACCACTTTAGAATTAAAAGTTGTGTGTGTGTGTGTGTTTTTTTTTTTAATCCCAGTGCTCATGATTGGAGTTTAGATACTTCCATTTGCTGTGTGGATGGATTCATTATGATCTGGATCGGCCCATATAGTATCGGGCTTTACAAAAAAATAGAAATCCGCAATTATGGGTGGGTTTTTATATTAAAAATATCCAACTTTCAAAAGAATTCACAAATACCTATTTTAAATTGAAACCGTAAGACTCTGCTCTAAATGAATTTGTAAGTAAGAAAAAATAAAGAAAATAACCTTTGTGGTATAAAAATATTTGGTCATAATTTTTGGAATAAGTTTTAAAACGTCGGTACACAGGATAATTTACTTCTAACAAAGGGCAATTTGGATAAGAGGTCTTTTAGAAAATCTAAGATATATATATTCTACAAGCAATATGCCGCGTGTTGCTACGGAATAATTAATATATTTTAGTTTGGAGAAAAAAATATATAGAGACATGTTCAAAAATATAAGTTTTAAAAAAATGTATTTAAAATTTTTTGAAGATATTTTTATCTTTCTGATAAAAAAAAATCGATACGAATGAACACTATTTGTGGTTAGGGTTCAATCTCTTTTTTTTTCCTTAAAAAAACAGTATAACAAATTTCTAAAAAAACAAAAATATCACAAAACAAAACACTATTTAGAGAATAGTGTTTTGTGAGTGTCTAATTTTCATTTATGTATGATATATAATACGTGTCAGCATTTATAATAATTTAAAATAACATCATATATATTTCTTTTACTATGTATTATATTGTAATGTCTCAATCAATAATGCCGTATGACATGGAATTCATTCAAGTTAATCACATGTTTGCGTCAACATTTGTTATGTACATGTTCAATAACTTGTATTTATTAGTTTACTTTTACTTATAATAATGTATTTCATGTTTTATTTGTAAATCAAAACTTTTTTAAGATTTGTAGTAAGGCATGCATATTTGTTTTTCTATGCAACATTAATCCTTAAAATATGTTAAAAGAAATTAAATAATATTAATAAAGTATTGAGAAATGGCGACGCCGCATACTTTTTTTTTAACAAAAATAAACTCATTTTGTAGCGACTGATCTTTAAAATTGTCATTGAGTCACCACAGATAAAAATTAACGTCGTGATTTTCGTACCAAAGTTTGTTACCACAATTTTTATCATTCTTTTGTATCTAAGACTTTTTTTTTTTTTACTTAATTTCGTGGCGACAAATTACGGATTCTATTCGGGTCATCCAAATCTATTATTTGGACCATCCTTTCCTCAAGTCTCCTATCCTGTTTTCTATGGGAAATGTATCCAAGATCGGGAAAACGGCCTAACCCGTCTCTAGACTCTCAAATTTAAAAAAGTTTCAATTTTTATCCAAGTATAAGATGTGAGAGAAACATGAAAATGGCGAGAAATAAATTTACTTTGCCACCTCGGATAATAATAAGATGAATTGGCAAACTCTAGCGCCGACACACACACACATAGTTTATTTTCAAACCGGATCTCATTATCAATCATATCATGTGATCATTAATTATTCTCGCAATAAGATCTAATTAGTGATATGATTAACCTCAACATGGCCAACCTCTACCCGAACGATATCCATTGGTTTTTACTTTTTATTGCCAAAGCTTCTTTAAACCCATTGGCTACAACTTGTATTTAGAGAGAGAGAGAGAGAGAGGATGTTTGTTCGGTGGTCAAAGTGGTGGCAGCTTGCAAATGGGGACAGAAACAGACAGACAAACAGGAGGTCAAAAAGTATTTCAAAGAGCCAACTCTTCTTGATAGTATTATATTCAAATTTTATAAACTAAGAGAAAGAGAAAAACACACAAAACTAGAGAGAAACGACAATGAAAAGAAGAATTAGACACGCCCACTCTTTCCCCGGTAATCAAGGTGACATGTCCCCATATTCTCTGCCGCAACACCATGTTTCCCTCTTTTTATAAACTCACTTTGATTCCCTATGCAAAAAACGTCCATATGAACATTCCCACTTCTATTTTAACTTTCATTTGCCTTGTATCACCTTGTGAAGATAAATTTGTCATACAACATTGTTTAATCACTTTTTAGTATTAACAAAATAAATAGGGTGTTCCTTAAAGAGCATCTTCAATTCACTTACGAAGCCGAAATGAATTTAGGCTTGACGAAATAAAATTAAATCGAATCGAAATGAAAAATACTATAAAAACGTGTATTTTGTCGGTCTGTCAAGAACATATATAATCGTATGGTCACGAAGATGTTAGATGTGAGGGAGGGGTTGGAGTTCACCAAAATAAACGGTTCCGAGTGGACGTGGTCAAAACGGACATTTTGTAAGTTTCCTCGATAATTACCGACAGATAAACTCCGATCACCATGGAGCCATTTGCCTTGAAGCTATGCAACTTACTCGCAGAACATGTGGAGATAAATTTTGTTTTACTCCCCGAGATAGAAATCGCGTGATTCACGTTCTCGCTGCTGCGTCTTTTTATTTACAGCATTCTTATTTTTGGCTATTTGGAGGCCCTTCATGTATCAAACTATGTTAATGTCAATTTTTTGATTCATTTTAAAGTTCTCACTTAGTTTTTCTTTTTAAGGTTAGAATTTTTATTAATTCAATGAGCTTAATAAAGTAGTTGGGTAAATATTTTATTCATACTTTATTTAACTAATGTAGAGTGATGAAGTAAATAAGAAGTTAGTCGACACAAATTAAGGAAATATCTTGTGCAACAACAAATTCACACGGATAGTCGCTAATACTTTATCATATATAGTTCTAAAAACACAAAACTAAATGCATAAATAATCGCAAACAAAAATTTATTTAAAATTTTATTTAAACATAACACAATTTCATTGTTAATGGAAAATCACATCTCAATTGAGGATTTGATCATTATACCACATATAAAATTGAGAAATTATACGAAATAGGCAATTTCAAACATTAGGATTTCAAAATAGCCAACGTTTTCAAATTATTTAAAAAATAGCCAAAGAATATGTGATGACAAAAATAAATTTTCCCGTTGTGCCCTTATTAATTTTGTAATTGTTTATATTTATTAATCATTTTATTGTTCTCGCATAAATATAATTAATACTTACCCGTTATTGTAGAATTTATTTGTTCTACGATTGTGGGATTGAGGTGATCGTAACACCTCTCTCTTTCTCGCTTTCTCTCTCTCTCTCTCTCTCTCTCTCTCTCTCTCTCTCTCTCTCTCTCTCTCTTAATTTTTCGTATTTTTTTTTCTTTCAAACTTTCAAAAATCCATATATTCTTCATCTGAACTCGAAATTGAATGATTTCAAGTCCTATGAATTCGTGACGACAAGGGCTTCAAGAATATACTCGTTGTGTTGGCTGAAACATCTAATCTAGTGTCGGGAAATTCTGGCGGATCTAGGCTTAAATGATGGCGGAGCTCTTCGTCTCCGCCGAATGTAGCGCGGCCATATCTGGCTCCGAAGGCGGCGGAGCTCTTCATCGTCCAGCGGAGACGCATAAATTGATGCATCGATCTAGGAATGTAGGAGTATCACGCCAAAAAACTGTAAATTTATGTTAATTAACGGTAATTAGGATGTTGTGTTCCATGTTTTTTTTTAGATTTTTACTTCTAAATCTTATATAGCTAATAACCGTAAATTTTTGTAAATATTCGTTAATAATAGTTAATTATTGTTAATATGCAGTTGTGTTCATCTTCAACTACAAGTTGTTTTTTTTTTTCTGGGTTTTTTTTGGAGTTAATTCTTTTTTCTAAGCTTTTTTTGTTTCAATGTTCATGTTTTTCAGTAATATTTTTTTCCAGAAATTTAAATTTGGCTGCAGGACGAAACGTTGGTTAAATTGAAATTTCAACGTTTCAACTTGGTTAGTTCGCTCGAGTGCCTTATAAAATTATCCACATATAGGCGTAATTAGTTTGATCATAATTATATAAATTAAAATTCCAATATATTGCATAAAATATGATAGCCTACGTTAAAGAACACAAAGGTTTTTAAAGATTAAAAAAATAAAAATAAAAACTTATCTTAATCCATGACGAGAGCATTGACATAGGCTTGCGATCACCAAATTTTGGTGTATCCCTCTTAACCCATTTAGATTAACAAGATTTTTGTGGTGGAAGAGAAAACGATAACGTAATAAGTTCATATATGATCAACATCTATCTCCCACTCTATATAAATAGGGAAAATAACACATTTATACCCTATGTTTTAGTGAAATTTCGAGTTTAACCCTCGGTTTTCAAAAATGTCGAGTTCATACCCTCTGTTTAACTAAAATGATGAAATTATAACATCTGTTTAACTAAAATGACGAAATTATACCATGAAATAGACAACAGTGTCACTAATATTATTTTTATTGACTTTTCATTGACGTTGACTATAATATTTATATATAAACATCAATTATCTGTATTCATTCGCGTCATATATGTAATTTATTTAAAAACTAAAAAATAAACAACAATCTATTAATCGCGAAGAACACAGAAAGAGACAAATGGGTAAACATTGATAGTTGATAGTCATCAAAATCGCATATTCGTACAGAGAATCCAGGATTTAGAGTTACAAATCGAACACGGAATGAAGTAATTTCTTAGGAGGTATGAGTTTTATTATTTAATTTCAATTTAAGACTATTTTTATTTTAAAATTGAAAATTTGGAAGTTAGGGTACTGATTTAGATTTGATTCGGTTTTTCTTATATAAAAGTTAATATCAATGAAAGAGAGATTTGTGACGCTGTTATTCATTTCAGGGTATAAATTCGTTATTTTAGTTAAATAAATGGTATAATTTCGTTATTTTAGTTAAACAGAGGGTATGAACTCGACATTTTTGAAAACCGAGGGTTAAACTCGACATTTCACTAAAACACAGTGTATAAATGTGTTATTTTCCCATATAAATATCAGGATATATTAAGAATTTACTTTAAATTAAATAACTAATAAGATAAATACATATTGGCCGCATGTACATCAGTTTATAAATAAAAGTCTAACGTATTAAAAAAAATTGTTACAACTAGTCGATATCCTAATTTCTCTTAAAATTCTAAAAACAAATATTAAAAAAATAGTCTATACCATATCTGCGATAAATTAATTAAAAAGTAAATTTTACTTAATTAATTTACTGTGGGCTAAATTTAACTTAATCCAGTGAACTATTTTTTTAATAAAATAAAACTTGAATTACTTTTTAAAAAGAGTGAACTATAGACCTAATTGTCCCACATATTAAACTATGAATGATAGTGTTTTAGAACTATTGGTTTTAACAGTAATCAAATTACGTTTTATTTGTTCAATACAACTAAAAAAAAAAAAAAAAACACACACTATAGATTTGGGAATTATTGTTAAGAAAATTGAATCAATTTTTTTTTTTATTAAACTTTTCTATTCGATACTTGATTTTATATTTATAGGTTGACAAAAAAAAAAAACAAAAACAAAGAGAGTTCGTCATCAATTTACTTCAATAAACGATAATATTAAAATTAGCTACTGTCACACACACACAACAACACAACGCCATAAGAATTAGGAGCTGATTATGCTATTCGTACTATAAACATACTAAATGCATTATAATAAAAACAAATTAAAACAACAAAGAATAGAAGGGCGGCTAGCTATACATTGTGAAAGGACCACTTTTGAGGGTAGCGATGAATATATTTAAGGATTCCGAATTCTAAGATTGGCTTTCTTTTTCTTTTGCTCGATCGTTAAACACGTTGTCGAGGACATGCTATGCATTTCAGTGGACGTGATATGTGATGTAACACGTATATGTTGGCGTGGTCATATATAATAAACGAATACTGATATACGTTTAAGTGATATGTTATTTTCTTCTTAAAAAAAAAAACGTGAAATCCTATTTTTATATATTTATTATTTATAACAGGGGCGTGTACTTTAAAAAATATTTACATACATGTTCTTTATTTGATTCTTTTTCTTGACTTCGATTCTGATAATTTTTCAAAATCTCGACTTTATTCTCATTTATTAAACATTCTAATTCGAAAGAAAAACAAATTTAAGAGATAGAACTCTTTCTCTCTCTCTCTCTAACACTCAAACACTAAAGCAAGACAAGACAAACAATAATTGATAATAATAATAAAAAAGACAAGCAAGACACGCACACGCTCTTATCTCACCGAATGTCAAAGTGATGAAATCTTTAGAACGCAAGACAAGCAACGAAGACAATAAAACCGTTGCCAATCAAAATGTTGTTCAAGTTGTCCATGTCTCTGTCTCCATCTCCGACGAGTTCTCCGACCAAGAGCTTGCCATCTTCCTTGGCGAATTAAACATTTTGCGAGACGATGATAGAGAAGAACATTCAATCGACGCAATTGCTCATTTCGTGGTGTGTCACAATCGCCTGCCTAGCATGGAATGGTCATCTAAATCCAAAGCTTTTTCGATTTGGTCTCCAATGTTTTTGTGTAAAAATTCGATAAAAAAAACTTTCGGGCATTTTTCGAGTCGCAAAAATTAACATACATGGAGATGAACTTCACCACGCCATCGAGCTTCAAAGAGCCTCCGCGATCGAATCATGATTTGAAATTGTAGTCTATGTTTTATAAATTATGGCATCAATCCACTACATGATTTGAAATTGTAGTCTATGTTTTATGATGATTATATTTACTCCACATAATTATTGATCTTCTAAGCTTTTGTTACATAAAATATAATATTACTGTTATATATTTTAAGTCATATATGAGCACTAAGTATCATTAGCTCCTTAGTGCAATATTTTTTTGCTAATCCATTCTTGAAACAAAAGGGAATATTAACTCTCCTTTTTTTTTTTTTTTTTTTTTTGGAGATCGTGCTTTTATATATGCAAATACCATTTTGAATATTGTACATGGAAATAATCCAATATATTACATTTATAATCATGAATGTTGGAAATTAAATAAATATAGAGTATTTATTTACATGTGTTTGGCTGATTTTGTGACAACAATTTGAGTGGGCTCCACTCATCGGAATTGAATAAATCCAAGTGATACGGATTCTTCGTAACGAGGGCTAT
>NC_142757.1:49565019-49640805 GCF_054948205.1 Urtica dioica subsp. dioica | reverse complement strand
GAGGTATATGTCATTTATATTAAACTCAAGGGATATGTCTGATATTTCTAGAAATCGAAGGGATAAATCTCGCATTTCGATTAAACACGAGGGATACTATTGATATTTTATCATTATCATATATATATATATATATAATATAACATTTCATATTCTAATAATTCATAATCCCTTCCACATCATCTAAACGCAGTAATAAACGACGTCGCCACGTAGGCAAACAAGCTAAAGTACGTTTTTCTTTATGTAAATATTAAATTTCAGAACAATGTGAAGGAAAACTGTTGAAATCTAGCTCGTCAGTCCCCCCTCCCCCCCCCCCCCCCCCCCCCCCCCTTCAAACATAAGAGACTAACCCATGGAATCGGTTGTATATATAATATATTAGCCTTGAGCGAACTATAATTAAAATATAATATATAAGGTGTTTTAATTAAATAATCAATCAAAATTAATGGATTCGTGAAATAGTAAAAATAATTGTCCAAAATTAGTGAAATAGCTCAAAATATGCATGTATTAAACTTCAATAATTTCTAATAAAAAATTTCGAAAGTGATAAATTATTTGTATAAATCGTCAAGAAGTTTTATATAGGTGTAAAAAATATTGACAACATAATTTTGACTATTTTGTTAAAATTTTGACTATTTTATTAATTAACTAGTTTTTTTAAAATGATTAATTAACTAGTTTGAATGACTATATCTATTATACTTTTTCTTATAGTAAAACCTGTACTTTAAATTTTTATATTGATTGTTTAGCTATTACCTATGGCTAGGGCATCAAAATACATCACTATTAGTTTTATCTTACTCCTCAATTTTAGACAATTTTTCGGCGGTTTTGGCGGCGTTCTAAATCTTTGTTTCTAGTTACTCATGTCTAATCTTAAGGTTTGTGCATGTTTTCAAATAATGAAAATGAAAATCTCAAATTTTTTGCCAATACCTCAAGTTCAAGAGCTTTTCTACGTGATTTTTTGCTTAAACTACTACGAGTACAGTATTTGAGGAGATACTCTCCATTCGATGCCTAAAAACCCAACGAGTATATTAACGCAAGTGCGGATCCTATTCATGCTTTAACTGCACCATTCTCAAACTTCAATAATTTTTTACCCTTAATAAACAAAGATGTGAGTAAAAAAAAGTAACTAAAAAGTGAAATTATTATTGTGGTGACCCCATGTTTAACATATATAAATGCACTCACGTGGTTATGTTCTCTCAACTTAACCACGATGATGAGTTTTTTCGTCGGCAACTATTCACATGGAAGGAATATGTGGTCCAAATTAAGTCCACAAAAGAAAAATAATGTGTAGCAACATAAAAACTCTTTGCATTTTCAAATTAATTACTGACTTGTGATGAATAAAGCTATCACATCATAGCCAAAAATAGTGTCATAAAAAAATTGTAAGAACGATCGATACGTGTGGTATTTAGTTTCACAAGTACGCAATACCAAAGCATCGATCTCTCACATCACCAAAAAGAATCCCAAGGACACAGAGATAATCCAATAAACATAATTCAATCCAACAACTCATACTCCGAGACTCTCGCCGAGAAACAGGAAGACTTCAACGTCACCCTACCAGAAAGAAGAAGAACACCACCGGAAGTGATGGTTCAGCGTGAAGATCCTTCTCTGGGGAGACGAAAAAGCTTGACCTAATGTTCGCCGTAACTGACCCAAATACATCCGAAACTCATTTTTATACCACGATTTTTTTTAATTCAACTGAATCGGGCCGGTTTTGTTGAACCGAAATTTGATCCGCTTTCAATCGGTTCTCAAGAAAAATGATGGTTTTGTACTTAACCATGGGGACCCTTCATAATTCGATTTTCAGACGGGAACCGTCCGGTTCCCCAAAATTTTGATCCATGTTCGAGAGAACATGCACTTACTGGAAAGGTGATACAAAATAGCTATTTATAAAAATAAAAATAAAATTCATGTTTAGAATTTAGCTAATAAAGAATACTTAAATTTAGCTAATAAATTATGGATTTAAGAGTTATTGATATTTAGTTTGATTAAATGAGGCCATAACAAGTTATGGGTTAATTTGATGATGTATGGGTAAATATTTTAACAATTGTTTTTGAAACTTAATTTACATCGTTGTCAACATGATCATTCGTCAGATTACATATATGTATTACCTAACAATGTGGTTATTTATTGAGTGCAAATTTTCAATACATGAAATATCACAAGCTAGATACGCTTATCGAAATGAGAGACAATTATATAGTTTTTTTAAAAGAATATTCAACACGTGTGAGCAACTATAGGCCATCAACCACTTAAAAAGATATAATACAATCACTTAGATGGACTTGCCTTTCAAAAAAAATATTATATTAGACATTTAAACACAAAATAAATTGTAATCTAAATCAAACAAAATAGTTTGTATTTTATATTTTTCGGGGTTTAAACTTTAAACTTTAAACTCTCGTGGTTATTTCCATCTCTCATTCTCTCAAAGAGCTTGTAAAGAACTATATCCTGGTCTATTTTTATCTAAATTCTAATTAAAATGTCTTAATGCAAAACTTGAGGATAACTACAATACCAAAAAAAAAATGTAAAGATCACCGGGTACTAATTTACTCTTTCTATTTATCAAAAAATTTACTCTTTCTACTCTGAAAATGCATTAAAATGGAGTAAAAAAAAATGCATTAAATGCATTATGAAAATTACTTGTCTGATTCAAAATAAATTATTTGTCGCCAAGCATATACGTGTCAACTAATCACATATACACTTATAATCACTAGCTGACCAGTGACCACTCGTATTTTCCTGCCTCTCAAATCAAATGGCGACACATCATCACTCTTTCTTAACCTCTTTTTTTTGCTGCCATTTATTTCACACTTTGTTTTAACAGTTTATTTTTCCCGTTAAAAATAACCTGTGTATTCGCAATTCGCATCTGACATTTCCAATATTAATTTGTCTTATAAAAAAAAGCAAGTTATTTACTGATTTTGATTATGTCAAAACTCACAATACATTGAAGTTAACCTCTTTAGCAGACCGGGCAATGCAACTATAAAGAGTGTGTGACGTGTCATAATATTATTGGGATATACTAAGGAGGGTGACACAATTGGTGACTACTTACCCAAACTTCTTGGTAATCTAATAAGAATTACTGTCACTTACTGAAGTTTTTATATAAAATTCAGAATATACATGCATATATATATAGAGACAGAGTCTATGTAAGTTCAGGAAGAGCTCAAGCTCTCCTTCAAATATATATGTATATATATATATATATTTTACAATTTTGATCCGTTTTTAACTTGAAATTTACAAACTAGCTCTCACTGATTTTTTTTTTTTTTTTAATTAGCCCCCTGAAATCACTTCACTACTGCATGTATGTATATATATACACAACAATCAATTATCTCTCTAGTTATTAGCACCATTAAATTCTTAAATTTATTACCACTCCTTACAAGTTTTCAAGAAGTACGTGTCCTCACTTCTCTTAAAATTTCCTTACCGGCAAAGGAACCCGTACGTCAGTAGTAATTAACATGCAATGAATTTTCTCAACCACACTGCAATTTACGTAAAAAGTTAAATAAATAAATAAATACAACGTAACCACCAAAATGACTCCAAATTAACACCAATCACCATTTCCCACCCTATAAAAAACCCCTAGTCCTCTCAACAAACTCAAAACACCCACACAAAAACAACAACAACAAAAAAGAAAACCACCCTTCCTATAATATTTCATTACTATGGCGAACTACATTGCTTGCATGGCCTTGATCTCCGTGGCGGCGCTGATGGTGGGGTCGGATGCGATGTCGTGTGGCCAGGTGGCGGGGTACGTGTCGCCGTGCATAAACTACCTGAGGAACGGCGGAAAGCTGCCGGAGAGCTGCTGCGGTGGGGTCCGCAACCTGAACAAAGCGGCGTCCACTACCGCAGAGCGACGCAACGTCTGCGGCTGCCTCGTCAGCACCGCCGGAAAAGTTCAAGGCCTCAAACAGAACCTCGTCTCCGGCCTCCCCTCCGCCTGCGGGGTTTCCCTCCCTTTCAAGATCAGTGCCTCCACCAACTGCAACGCGTACGTAAACATATATATATATATATATATATATATATATATATATATATATATATGGATATTTGTGTATGGTGTCTTTTTTTTTTTTAATAATCGTTCTGAAAAAAATAATACAAGATACCCATTCATTACTTACTAATTATCATTAATATTTTAATTTTGTTAATGCAAAATATCTCAAATTAATTAACCTGATTAAGTTAGATTAATTAACTTCTTTTTGATGCACTATTTCTCTAATAAAATGAAATTTAGACTGTATCATTTAAAAAATAGAAGATTGATTCATTGCAACAAATACTTGAAATAACTAATATTAAATATTATCGATAAAATATTGATATTTACATATAAGATAAATATATTATTGATCGCAAAAGTAGAGGCGGAGTCAAATGGAGACATGAGATATAGCAAAATATGGTTTTTCTTTAAATTTTTTTTAAATACGCCTTGAGTTCAAATTCTGGTTCCGCCTGGATACATGAACTTTTGCAATTTTAGTAAAACTTTGTTATTATGCTGATTTTAAGACAAACTTCAGCGCATTATATAGTATATTAGTTAGTTATGACATTAATAATATATGTTGACAGCTTATGCGTAAATAATATTGATAATTTTCAATCGCTAAATAATATGAAAAATATGGTATTATATTGTTCTGACCTATACTTTTTTGTTATATTGTTGCAGCATCAACTGATGGTTTGAAGAGCTTGCATATGCACGATTGCTTATTTATTTTGCTTAGAGGAATATGGTGTGAAAAATAAAGTGGGATGTTTTAAATACACGTAGTATTTCTAGTGTGAGAATGAGTGTTCAATCATCGATCGACACATCATATATGCGGATTAAGTGATGTATTAATCTTAATTGCTTTCCTATGTATGTTCTAGTTAACTAGCTACGCTTTGAAGTTTGGATGAATAATATAGCTATGCTGGAAAAATACTCTTTCGTAGTAAATTAATTAACTGATTGATAACTTTTATTTACTTAAAAAACTTGGTAAATTATCAGATGAAGTGCGAAAATAGAAGACGAATTTCATGACAGAAAAAAAACGAGATCTCTTTTTAAAGAAACTTGCGAAAGATTTTTATTTAAATAGAATCATGAATCAAACAGAAGAAACATAAAAAATAAATAAAAACTCTATTCAAATGGTAAATTAAATTTAGCTTTTTGGTAATTTTAGTTTAATTAAAAAAAAACTTAGAAATTTTTCAGATCAACTACGAAAATTCGAAGCAAAATTCATGATAGAATTATTCGAATTGATAAGAGAATAAATGTGCAAAAAAAAAAAAACATTTAAATAACATAATTCTATAGAATCTTGGATTCTGGTTACGAACCCAAAAAAGATGTATTTATTACATTTTTAACAATGGATGAGAACATAAGACCGTTGAACTTATAACATATATCTCGGGCATTGTTTATGATTAATTTGGTCGCGTGATTAGATTACATGTAGTATGTGTAATGCGAATAGGATGCGTGGCCAGAGTAATAACAAAGTATATCATCGACAGGTACGTCCTAGTCAAGATAAAATGCAAAATTGTAATTACTGATATTATATCAAATAATCAAATGATTACTCTCATTTATAAAAGTGTATTTATTTGGAGGTAATGTTAATCACATTACTAAAATTTTAAAGATTACTATGTTTAATATGAATTAATGTAAAAAAAAATTCCCAAAAAAATTATTATCTAAGTAATGAGTCGGGTGTTCACATGACTCGTCAATCCAAACAACCCGAATAGCCAAACCAAACCGCACTCTTTATTAAACCGCCTAATTATAATCCGAAGAAATTTGAGTTTTAATCAACTCAAACTGCAAATATTTCGAATTGGTTTGGTTTTTGATAATCGTGAAATGAGGTTGAACCAAACCTACTCGATAACGATAATTCTTTAATTGTTTTTAAAATTAAAAATATTTTGTATCTACTATTGTTAAAAAAAAAGTATAATTTTATTAATAATATTACAATGAAATTAAAAAAATACTTATTATTATATTAATTAATTGCAAATACATGAAGAATTGATTATTAAAAGTATTGGTAATTTAATTTTAATATGTAAAATTTATAAGACAAGCAAAAATTTGATTTTATTTGACATAGAGCGTTAGATATTATTTCATTCGAATTATAAAATCATGTGTCAAAAAAAATAATCCGAAAAAGTCAAGCCCGATTTCTTTTTGTTTGGTTTGGTTTCACCTTTCGTTCGGATTGATTTGAGTTTTAAATCTAAAAAATTAGTTGTAACAGTTCGATCGACAATACACAAAAAAACCGACCAACACAACCCGAATATATCACTAGTAATGAGATTACTTTAAAATAAGATGATCCTAATACCACTAAAAAAGTGTTATTCGGATTACCACTTCATATAAATCTTTATTTATTTATTTATTTTATTCATGTTATTATGTGCGTACATGTTTTTTTAAAATATATGTTATATTATATGTATTTATGTAGTAAGTACGTAGATGATGTGAAATAATCCTAGTAATATATTGTGAAAGTATCATGGGGTTCCATCTCAAAACCAATTGGTAATGAGAGGAGTAACCCATGACCTTTATAAGGTCTTGTTAGTTCCCATTCACTTTCGATGTGAGATTCCTAACACGCCCCCTCAAGATGGTGGCTCTTTGCGTTCGCTCATCTTGGGCCGAATCCCAACGATTGGATCGGATACCCGTTTGGGCTTAATGGGCTCTGATACCATGTGAAAGTATCATGGGGTTCCATCTCAAAACCAATTGGTAATGAGAGGAGTAACCCATGACCTTTATAAGGTCTTGTTAGTTCCCATTCACTTTCGATGTGAGATTCCTAACATATATGTTATAGATGTGTACATGTATTACATGTATTCATGTTGTTGTTATATACATTTATATTAATAACTGATATATATATATATATATATATATCTATATATATACGTTGTATATATACATGTTTTTATTAAACTCCTTTTTTTATATAGGTGGGCTAGTTATCTAGCCCATATTAAACTCCTCATTTAAAATAATAGCCTGATTATGAATTTAATTGTGTATATAGTCCAAACTCAAATCCAACAATACAATATACCAATTAGTTCTAAAACAATGTTTTTATCGTACTCAACCCTAACAATTCCTTCATATCAAAATGTGCGACTCTAGAGCTCTGACATCATCTCTCTCGACCTTCGAAGACTTGAATGACATTGAGATTGATTCTGATGCCACCGGATTCAGTTTCTCCATTGTACGAAAGCTCGAAACCTAGGCTTCACAAACCTCTTACTCCGAACCCATACCGAGTTCGACCAGGCTCGCCAGAGCAAAATCGAGATTTTTTTTGTCAATGAGAAGCCCGACTTCGTGATCCTCTCCAGGAACGGAGCATGGATCAACTTAACCCACGTAGAGTTAATCCGATTAACCTTCACGGTTAATTGGATTAACTATCACAGTTAATACGCATAACTGGACTTGCGACCTTCGAACGGTCGGATCGGTGGCGAGACTTGACGATGTCTGAGATCTTTCCGGAGAAGGATCGTCACAATTAATCAGACTAACATTTACAATTAATCGGATTAACTATCATAATTAAAACGCAGAACTGGACTTGCGACCTTCAAACGGCCGGATCAGCGGAACCGTGAAACTCGTCGATGTTTGAAATCGTTTTCGGAAGAGGTTCGTCACGGTTAATCATATTAACCGTGACATTTAATCAGATTAATTGTGACAGTTAGTCGGATTAACTGTCGCCGAACTAGACTTGCAGAAGTGAATGAATCAATGAACACAAATCCATCCATGGTGGCTCCGCCTCGGATGCTCTTCATCAGTGTCGAGCTCAATCAGAGACGATGCTAGATCTCCCCTATCTCCCTCATCCGCGTCTTCACCGAAACCCTAGTCGAGCTAGAGAGCTTCTCGCGCAAAAGAACCAACAAATTCCTCTCTCGATCTCATCGGAGAAGAACCAGATTCGCCTCCCTCTGTCGGAGGATCCTTGTCCGTCAGATTGGCTTCGTCGAGGAAGGTCTATGTCGAAAACGTCCCAAACGACACAAACGTGATGAGATTCATGAATTTCTTCGTTAAAAATGATATGTGGAATGTGAAAATTTGTTCACGTGGGAGTTAAAGAGGAAGATGTTGATTTGGGGAAAGGAAAATATTGGGATTTTGATTAATATTGGCTATTTCCCTAAATAAATTAATAATATGACTATTATTTTAAAGGACCCATCAAATATATACATAGATACATTATTATATTATATTATATTATATTGTATTATATTATATTATAGGGAAAATGACCCTATGTTTTAGTAAAATGCTGAATTTAACTTTTGATTTTCAAAAATATCGCGTTTGTAACTTCTGTCTAATTAAAATGATGAGATTATACATAGTCTTAAAACAACGAATTTGGACAAAAAAATCCTATCTATTAAAATTCAATAAGTTATTTAATGATAGAGATTAAATTTAAAAAAAATGTTTATTATAATTCTGATTCCGTGATCGTCTACGGCGGAGAAAATTAGCTCATTGCATTTATAAAAAGTTGGTTTTAATTCTATACCCTCATCTCATTTTTATTTTCTTTTCTATTTATTTTTTCAGTCCAAAACATCAAAATTACTTATATGCCCACGTTTTTTTATTAAAAAAAATAGAAAACTTGAAAACTCCTATCTCCCTCCCCTCCCGCTCAGACCTAGCGAACAAGAGAGAACAGAAAAAAAAAAATTCCAGGAGAGAAGGAGAACCCGAGAGAAAGAGAGGTGTGGGGTGAGTGAGAGGTAGAGCGAGAGAGAGCAGAGAGAGAGAGAGCACGCAGAGAAGATTTAAAGGGGGCCGAGAGACACCGGCGGCGCGCAGAGGACGAAAGCAGCACGCGGAGGACGAGGTGAGACACCGACGGCGCGCGGAGGACGAAGCCGACGCGCGGAGGACGAGGGCGGCACACGTAGGACGAGAGACACCGGCGGCGTGCGGAGGACGAAGGCGGCGCGCGGAGGACGAGGGCAGCACGCGGAGGACGTGGGTGGCACGCTGACGGACCGTTCCATCTATTCAAGAAGCTGGAAATAATTAAAAAGTAAAGTATATTTGCCTATTTTCACCTTAGTATCATCAACCAACTCTACCAACTGAAGCATTTTCTTCAAGTTGAGGTCCGCTAGTAATTGAATCTAATATGACAATGACATACACAACCATTACAGAGAAGCATACAAAATTGAATAACTGACAATTGGTTTAGATAGTCACTGAAATCTTACCTAGCTTGATGATCTGAGAAATCACTCCAAGGACTAAATGACGCTGACAAAAATAGAAAATTGGTAAAAAAAATAAAATAAAAGAGTTACAATGAAATCCAGATAGAACCATGATGATCGTTGTACAATAACTTTTCTTTGCATATTACTTCATCGGCATTTGATGTCACAACCAAGGTATTCTTTACCATTTGTTAGTTCAATTTAAAAAATATGAGGTAGTACCATAACTTTTACTCTTTAGTTTCATGAAAAAAAAACAGGCCCGTATTCTTAATAGTTGTATTGCATATTTACTATCATTGATATATACTCTTTTTCATGCAAATAGTTGTTACTGCCCCGGGATTGCATCTTATCATATTGTTCTATCATCTCAAATCTGAGTATTGGTTTTATATTTTGGTACCCAATGAGTTCGAGTTTTCGTCAATCCATTATAGAAGCGGAAAAACAACAAGAAGAAAATGAAGATAATCATGAAGAGTCCACGGACGAAGAGAGGTTGGAGTACACGTACGAAGAAGAGAACGGAAATGATGATGGTTCAAATGCATCAGAGGAAGAAGAACATGAAAGTGACGACGATGAAGAGTCGTCAAATGATCGGATCATTCAGGTAAAAACACTTTTAATTTATTGCAATAAAACGCTACTCACCAGTAGAATAGTATATATTGGTCAATAGAGCAGATTGTGCTTCAGTCTACTGCTCGATAGACTACTCTACTGAACTGTAGAGTAAACAATATTAATAGAATTATAGTTTTTATTCTACCCGACCAAAGCAAAATTAAGAAAAATAATAATTATAACTTGTTTGCTACTATTCTTACGTTTTTTCAGATCAAAGATTTAGAACCATTAAAGCCAGTTCTTAAAGAGGACGATTATTTCCCGATGAAGATCACCATAAGAAGTAATTTTGAAGAGTATTGCAAACTTATCAAGAAAGGTTTGATCAGGAATGAGTTTGAGATTCTCAAGAAGACGTAATTCGGCCAACTTCCCACTTTTCCTAAACAATACCAACACTCCAGTAAAATGATGTGGTACTTTGTTCTTCGTCAGATTCAGACAAAGAAGAAAAAGGAAATGTGGATGATGGTTAATTTAACACCAATGAGATTTTCAATGGAAGATTATCAAATGATTACGGGGCTCAACTTCATTCATGTTTCAGATAAAGAGAAAATCAAAGATGAAGCATCTCAGAATGTACGCCTCGCGACCGAGTTTTTTGGTAGGAAAAGAATCAACATTGATAATTTGGTGTGTGAACTCGAGAAAAAACCTGCGAGAACCAAGAATATTAACTACGACAAGGTTAAGACCGCTCTTCTTTTATTTTTTACTGGTGTCTTATTCGGGTATGAGAAAAAGACTCCGATTGAAGATTGGATCGTTGGGCTAGTTGATGATATTGAAGTGTTCGATCGATTCGATTGGGGTGTTGAATCGTACAAGTGCACATTGGCGGCTCTTAGGAATGACGTAAAGGCAAAACTAGAAGAACATTCAAAAACTAAGGAGAATACGTATACGTTTTTAGGATTCGTACATGCTTTTCAGGTATGATTTTCATGTTCTATCAATATTAATAAGTAGAGCCACATTTAATTGATCTACTGGTAACAATTAATTGATCTACTGACCATTAGAGTTGATCTACTAGTCAGTAGATCAATTAATCGTGGCTCTACTGACCATTCGAACTGATCTACTGGTCAGTAGAGTAATATGAATTATTTTGAATGTTTTATTAAAATACACTCTTTTTTTGTAGATGTGGATATATGAGATGGTACCTGCAATAGCAAAGGAACACGCTGAGTTGATTAGTGAAAGTACGTATCCACGCATTTTACGATGGAAAACTAAGAAGTGGAATAAACGAAACTCTCATAAGTTGAGCGATATTTTCAACACTATGGCAAAAGAAGAGGTAAGTTTATATAATAATGTTCATATAATATGATTAATTAAAAATATTTTAAACCTATGTGAACGATGTCTCGGGTGTGCTCTTTAGTCAATTAAAAAGTTATTTTGACGAAAAGTTTGGTGACTTAAAGAGTCATTTTGATGAAAGCTTGAGTCAATTGAAAAGCGCACTTATTCACGAGATTCGATCCACGGAGTCTCGTAGTTGCGAATTTCAAGACCGTGACCGCAACTTCATAAGCAATGAAACATTTTGGGATAATTATCATGATCATGAAGATCCCAGAGAGTACTACTTGACACCACCACGAGTTGTCGAGGAAGAGGAAAGAAATACGCACGACGTCGGTGGGCGGCCATTTAGAAACAAAAAAGCGCCCCTTGTATATGCGAACTCCATATACGAGAAATATGAAGTTTCCTCGAAATCATGGCCTCGAGTTTGTTCCTTTACGTGAGGTATCGCGTAGCAAGAATGCTTTGTTCAAGGAATTCATGAGAAAGTCGTATAGTGGAATTCCAATTGAGTGCGGTATAACGAGTTATAACTATGAATTCTTCGAAGGCATCATTAAGGACGGTGCATGGTTTTCGAGCGAGCATGCAAAGATCAGTACATTAGAGCTACTCTACTGATCAGTAGATCAATATTAATATCAGTACAATTAAAGAAAATGAAAGCAATAATGTATGGTAACAAACATCCATGGACATACGATAAATAAGTCAATTCAAAATAATACATATAAACATCTTTTTTTTTATCACTTCTTGCGTTTTTTTGTTGGTATCGACCTAGCTTCTCCTCCATTCAAAGGGCATCTTGATATGTTATGTCCAAATTGATTGCATTTTGAGCATCTATTCTTCCGCATCCTCTCCCACTGAAGGAATTCTCTTTGTCTTATTCCTGCCTTTTCTCTTATGAACTATTGGAGGTATAACATCAACCAACTCTGCTTCTTTAGGGATATCTCACTCGCATTGTGATGGAACCGGGTATATTTTTTCTGAATACGCAAGCGACCATAAATCCACTATGTAATACTCAGAGTTGTAATCTCGCACATTCTCTAAGGTCTTCAAAGCTGCTAAAGCATGCACATGGACGTCTATCGAGATCGAATACACGACAAGTACAACTTTTTCGACCCAAATCGACAACCGCATTGTACGTCCCACCAATGACCGAGAACTCATACATGTCAATGGGTTTTGCCGTCATTGCTTGGGCCTTAATAAATCTCCTACGAAGAATAGTCACCGGTGTGAAAGTACTGTTGCACGATGTCGATTCATTTCGATGCTTGTAGAACCAATCCGATGTCAACTCTAGAATGGCGTCAAGCATGGAAATTAGTGGGTACTCTCTAGCTTCCTTTAAAGCGTGATTAATCGACTCAGCTCCGCTCGTTGTCATAATATTATACCGATAACCACCAAAATAAGCTCTAGACCAATGATTCACATCCATGTTTGTAGTTAAATATTTTGCAAGTTGATTGTACCTGTTTTGAATCTCGTTCCATGACTCGTTGAATCGCGAAACTTGGTATGCTTCAGCCGCCCGTAGAAATAGATCGATGGCATCCGAGCAAAAATAATGTGATTTGAGATTTTGCTTGATATGCCACATACAATATCCATGTCGTACATTCTTGTAAACTCTTCCCAACGCGTTCTTGATGCTTTGATTTCTGTCTGTAATGAAGACGACATCGTCATCATTTCGTACGATCTCTTGAAGCTTTGTTAAGAACCATATCCATGCATTGTCATTCTCCAAGTCCACAACAGCCCAAGCAATAGGATAACAATGACGATCGCCATCTTGTGCCGTAGCGACCAACAAACAACCTCCAAATTTTGTTTTCAAGTGCGTCTCATCTATCGCAATAACTGTTCTCATGCATTTGTACCCTCTAGCCAACACTCCGAATGCTAGAAAAAGATATTTGAACCTGTTTTTTAAAATATATAAAATTTAGTAAATATTATGAATAATAAACACATAATGTAGTTTAAAATAAGGAGTTGCAAAAGATATGAATGCAAAAATAACATGGCGTATTCGTCCAACTCTAAATGCGTGATTGTGTCGGGATTAACCTTTTTCAACATGTACAAGTAAGATGGGAGCAACTTGTAGCTCTCTTCCGGTGAACCTCGCCTAAGATTATTGGCAAGTTGTTTTTCCCTCCATGTTTTCCAATAGGAAATCTCAACCCCTTGCGAGTTCATCATGCTCATTATTCTCTTCGGTGTTGGTGTTTGCTTAATTTCTTGGAAGTTCTTTTTCACCACCTCTGCGACCATAGTTGCACTTGCTTGACGGTGTTTCTTTTTCCGTTTATCCAAACTACAAGTATGAACGTTGTGATGTGTTCGAATACTGAAGAAGTTAGTGTTTGCCAACTTAACTGCTCGTAGATGCCAACTACAATGCTCCTGATCAACACAATCAACCACAAACACTTTCTTACACGATTTTACTATCTTCATTTAAAAAAAATTTAATCCCAGCGTCCAACAACATATTTTTCAATTCATCCTTACTTTTTAAGTGTTGGCCTATTTCAAAGTTTGTACCATCTGTGAAGCTATATGGCTTATTAGATCTTATATCGATCGATTCAACGTCGGATTCAACAAGAAATTCCGACTCTCGAAACATTTCTGATGGTGACGTCGGTAGTAAAGTAGACGTGTCTAACTCATGTTGTGGGAGACTTGATCCTCCTACTACTTTGATGGTTTCATTTTTAATGTCTTCCATTGTAGCTACAACCACATTATTATTATGTGGTAGTATACAATAAAAATAATAAACATTAAGATTGTTCAAGGGTCAAATTATTACCTGTTTTTAAAGTGTTGTTATGATTTCCTTCTAAATCATTACCATCTGCGTCATCTTCCTCAACTTGAGTTTCATGATTAACTTCAAGTTTCTCTATGAATTCTACATGGAGTGAACTTCTACGGTATTTTTCATCACGATCCATCAAGAAACCGTGTACATCATCGTCATCTTCTATGTAGATAGGATCGAACGCATCCCATGAAGTTGACATAAAACTTAGCTTCAAGTCTAGCTTACTTTTATCCACTATGAGTTTCACACACAATTTTTCAATTAAGTCAGCTAACTTGATCTCGATATTTATGACGATGATAACAGGCTTATCATTCTTTTCACTAGCCCAATGATGCGATCCGTCTTCTTTTTCCACTTTCCATTGTAATAAACCGTTATCGTAGTCTCCGTCATTATCTACAAAATGATAATTAAAAATTAGAATACTGCTCTACTGATCTACTGCTTTACTGCTCTACTGATCTACCTCTAGAACTCTACTGCTCTACTGTAAATTAACCAGTATCAGTAGAGTTCGACGATCATCTTCAACATTCGAAAATATTTTCCAATCAAAGTTTCATTGAGTTGGATACATATTTTTCTGGTTCAAATCTAACAAAGTTTTCAATCTAACACAACAAAATAAGTATCAAACTCAAAATATAAAAATTTCATTGATGAAATTACCTAAACACAAAGCCATAGTTTGTTTAGGGCTAGAGTTTTTGCACCGTCAATATCGTCGCCGTCGTCGGAACTCGTCTTCGCCACCAGAATGTCTTCCGCCCGAATGAAGCTTCACTTGATGATTGGTGTGGTGTGCCAAGCACGTATGAGTGGCTGTTTTTTTTTTTCAATATGCGTTCTCTTCAGCAAGCAAGAGTGAACAGGTTGTTTTGTTTTAAAAAAAAAAATTAAAAAAAATGAAAAAGAGAATGGTATATTTGAGAGATGAGGTATTATTTGTTTAAGAGAGATACTCACTTAAAATTGAAACTTTTAAGTGTATGAAACAAAATGTTGTAATTTGTAAGGGTAAAAACGAAAATCAACTTCTACGGCGACAAAGGAGTGAGAGATAGAGAAGAAAGAGAGAGAGAGAAAAAATAAATGTTTGAATTCTAGTTTAGAAAATGAAATTTCTATTAAGACAATTATAATTGAGTAGATTTGGAAAGGTTGGGCTATAGTGTTGAAATATTATTTAAATCTGGCTAGTAATACAAATCCCCTTCAGCTAAATTTCTCATTTCTCCTTCGCTCGATCGGCCAATCCCGCAAACCCACCTCATCCCATCTTCGTCTCAGCTCCGGCGACGAGGGAATACTCGCCACCCTGTAGCCAGTCGCTCCCAAACATTTGGTTAGTTTTTTATTTTTATTTTGTTGATTAGTATTGCTTGAATTCCATATTTCATTGCGAAAATATATAATTGATGTGTTTTTAGTTTATGTAATTTGAAATCGTCTAAAATTCAAATTCCGTTTTTGGCAAAGTCTAATCAAGATATACCATGTAGAGCATTCCCTGATTTTAGGGCTTAGATGATGGTTCTTGTTCGTGCATTTGGATTTTGGGGGATTTTATTCTGGGTGTTGACTTAGAAGTTTAGGGTTGCGTTTTTCTTAGTAGAAACTGAATAAAAGTAAATGAAAAAGAAAAAATCTTTATAACAAGTCCAAATCTGCAAAGTGGTGTTCAAGCGAGGTCATTTTCCAGACCTAAAACGTACTCTTACTGAGGCGTTTTCTGGGCGTTTTACCGTTTCCACGCCTCAGTACGTACGTTTTTAACGTTTTTTTAAAACCTTGGTGCATAGTATAAACTGTAGATTTTGATTGCTCAAACTGTGTTATTGTTATTTTCCTATCATCCAGTGTATTGAGTTATACAAATATTCCATTGCTCGATAAAGAATGAGTGTAATATATTCAAAATCCACACAAGAAAACTCATGTTATCACAAATCAATCATAACAAAAACACAGTTTATCAACCAAGCTCTTATCTTCTGCATTATCTGTGAAAGCTAAAGCTGTCAAAATCTTGATTTTTTATTGCTCTGAATCGACACTCAACTTTTCAATAATTTCTTCGCTGTAAGAGATGAACCTGTGGTTCTAGTTAATGTAACATATCATACAAAACTATAGATTCTAATTTGTTTTATATGTTCTTTTTCTTTTCTTTTTTGGTAGTGATCGATCTGTAAATAATTTGAATCGTTAAGGTTGGTTCGGTCTCGAAGATGGCGAATACTGAAGTAATTAAGAGAGCAAAGTACAAGATTTCAGTCAAAGACCCTGGAACTCCTGGTCTTATAAAAATGGTATGATTTTTTTGTGAATTGATATCACTTGAATATAATGTTTGAACTCGGTGTTTGAATCCTCAGTTCGACCAGCGTGAGTTGCTTGGTGATTGGATGGTAGTTGAGACTCTAGTGTGAATGTTGTTTGATTTTACAACTCGGTGCAATTTATGAGATCAAGTTTCTGTTTTACTTGGATTGACAAGAGAGGTTGTTATTGAAAGCTTTTAGGAAAGTGTTTAAGGCAGTTTGTTTGTTATATAGCTTCTACTTGTTGGTCAGGAACTGTTTATATGATTGTTGAACAGAAAATAAAATAATTAATTAGATGCTGTTTTTTATTTTATTTTTAATGTTGGTCATTATTGGTTAGTGTGAGCAGAATTTCGTTGGTCAGGCTATTTACGATGATTTGGATTTGCAAATAGCTTGTAGATTTTAAGACTACTGAAAATAAATGAAAATGTGGAAGTTGTTCGATTGTTGAGATTAACTTTGTAACGATGAAGAACCGGAGCTTAGAGCTTCTTAGGAAAGGTGGAAAGTGATTATTTTGATTGCTCAAAGGGTCTTGATGTTAATTATTATTACATCCAATGTGTCAGAATGAACGGAAATTATTATTCAAGCCTAGCAATCCAGCATCTGCCTCAAAATTGGATGTAGATTTTGCACGCATTAAAGGTATTTTTGTTTCGCAGACTTGTTTGTTGCAAGATCCTGAACTTATAAATTATCTCGAGTTGAGTTTAATTTGTCACTTGATCTTTTTCTCTTTCTTTTCATTTTTTATTGTTGATTCCAGGTCATAAAAATACAAAGGAGGGATCAAATAAACCACCTTGGCTTAACCTCACCCATGACCAGGTTTCCTTAGTTTGTAGAATTGTGATCACAGGGTTTCATCCCTCCTAAAAGTTTTTTTCTGCGTTGCCTTTTCTTTAAGTTTATGTTTGTATCCACTGAAATTTTAGCAGGTAAAATCGATGTTGTGTTGTTACAGGGTGGAAGTTACATATTCGAGTTTGAAAGCTTTTCCGACCTCCATGTGTGCCGAGAGTTTGTTGGTAATCCTTTGTGCACACTGAACCCAGTTCTATTTAGCAGACACCGTTTCTTTTTCTTTTTTTGTTTCCCGTCGAAATTTGTACTTTTATTCAATATTGGACCAAGTTGTTTAGCAAAGATTTTACAACAATAGTCTTCCAATATTCTATTGGGTGTAGGAAACTGCCTTGCAAAGTCTGGGGACGCTACTAAAGTTGCTTCTGCTGCAAAAGTTGTTCCCGAGAAATCCCCAATTGTGTTTCCCGATGAGCAGCTCAGCACGGCAGAAATGGAGCACCGAATGAGGCTATTACGGGAAGATAGGTGAAAAATCTTTTCTTGTGACGTGTTAATGAATTAATATGAAAGAATGCTTTGACTAATAACTTTTATTTTTCAATTTCTGTGCTGATTGGATTTAAATTAAAATCAGAATCAGATATGCACCTTAGGATCGTTACATTGATATTACTTGTTTGAACTTTCTCTTTGTGGCGCTAATGTTACGTCTTCACAGCGAGTTGCTGAAACTTCATCAATTTCTGTGCTGATTGGATTTACATAAAAATCGGAATTCGATACACACCTTAGGATCGTTACAATGATATTACCTGCTTGAACTTTCTCTTTGTGGCGCTAATGTTATGTCTTCACAGCGAGTTGCTGAAACTTCATAAGCAATTTGTGCTTGGTGGAATCTTGACGGAAGCGGAATTTTGGGCAACAAGAAAGGTCATTTTTTATACCTCTTCTCTATCAGCCATGTGGTTGATTCGTGTAAGGATTGTATCGTCATATCTAATATTGTAGACATAAGAAAATACAGAAGTTGCTTGACGGTGATGGCAGTAGAAAGTTAAAACAGCGTGTTGGTTTCAAAAGTACAATGATATTAGACTCCAAACCTATGGCTGATGGTCGGGTAGACTCTCTCTCTCTCTCTCTCTCTCTCTCTCTCTCAATCAACTAGTTCATTTACTGCTATTTCCATCTTTTGTTCCAACACTGGAAACTCATGATTGTTCTTTTTTTCCCCTCTTTTTTCCTTCTTTTTTGTTTTCTGAAGACAAACAAGGTTACATTTAATTTGACTCCGGAGATCAAATATCAGGTATGTCTATTTTGTTTCTCCATTCATCGGCTCTTTGTTACATTTAAGTATTTTTCAGATTTTTTTTGTGCATATTGTTTATCTTCTTCTTCATGTAATTTTTTTCGGCTTGTCAGATATTCGTTCTAAAACCAGCTGTACACCAGGCATTCCTTAAACTTGTTCCGACTAAGGTACTACTAATGTCAAAGCTATGTATTCTATTTACAATTCCTCTAGCAGTCGGTAAGTCTTTTAAGATCTAGCGTTTACATGGTTTTCCGGATAGTGGTACCATGATCACGAGACGTGCTGATACGTTGCTCAAACGATCCTCTGTTATATGGTTACTCAGATGACTGAAAAGGACTTTTGGACGAAATATTTTCGAGCCGAATACCTTCATAGCTCGAGGAATGTCATGACAGTCGCAGCAGAGGCTGCTGAAGACGAGGAGCTAGCCATGTTCCTCAAGAATGATAACATATTGGCAAGAGAAGCTCGCAGAAAGGTGATTCTTTAAAAAGAGATCTTTAAATCTTTCTCTTAAAAATAAATTTTAATATGAGTTTTAAAGTTTCCTTGCTTATGATTAAAGTTTCCACATGTGTGGTTTTTATGTTTGAATTGCCAGATCAGACGAGTTGATCCCACTTTGGATATGGAAGCAGATATAGGGGATGACTATACGCATCTTCCGGTACGAAGTTTTACTGAATACTATCTGATATCTTTTTGGATACAATGCCTAGCCCATCGATTTGTATACTATTAATGTAACATTAATAAATTGAAAAAATAACGCTAGTTTCTTTTTAAAAAAAGGGAAAATAACACATTTATACCCTGTGTTTTAGTGAAATGTCGAGTTTAACCCTCAGTTTTCAAAAATGTCGAGTTCATACCCTCTGTTTAACTAAAATGACGAAATTATATCCTGAAATGAATAACAGCGTCACAAATCTCCCTTTCATTGATATTAACTCTTATATAAGAAAAATCGAATCAAATCTAAATCAGTACCCTAATTTCCAAATTCTCAATTTTGAAATAAAAATAGCCTTAAATTGAAATTAAATAATAAAACTCATACCGCCTAAGAAATGACTTCATTCCGTGTTCGAATTGTAACTCTAAATCTTGGATTCTCTGTTCGAATATGCGATTTTGATGACTATCAACTATCGATGTTTACCCCTTTGCCTCTTTCTGTGTTCTTCACGATTAAGAAACTGTTGTTTATTTTTTAGTTTTTAAATAAATTACATATATGACGCGAATGAATAAAGATAATTGGTGTTTATATTATAAATATTATAGTCAACGTCAATGAAAAGTCAATAAAAAGAATATTTGTGACACTGTTGTCTATTTCAGGGTATAATTTCGTCATTTTAGTTAAACATATGGTATAATTTCGTCATTTTAGTTAAACAGAGGGTATGAATTCGACATTTTTGAAAACCGAGGGTTAAACTCGACATTTCACTAAAACACAGGGTATAAATGTGTTATTTTCCCTTAAAAAAAAGGCGTATAGCGATCACTTCTATAATGATCATATATCCTAGTACTCTCTGATTATTGTCAAAATTTTGTTTATGAGTTATATCTTATGTGGCAGTATACTTTAATACTCAGGATCATGGAATATTTCGTGACGCTGACAGGGAAACAAACGACCCACAGTATGAGCAGTACAGAAGGACTTTGTCACAAGATCTAAACCGACAAGGTGCTGTTGTTCTTGAAGGCAGAACTGTAGGTAAGTATTTCAAGTTATTAAAAAAATATATATATGAATTTTGTACTGCTTTATTTCATTTCTCGTGTATTCCTTAAAGTTCGATTGTATAGACATTTCGTGTTTTCTCGACATTTTTTCGATTCAAGGTAGATGATTTTTGACTTGTAAATATGAGAGCAGATGTGGACTTGGAAGATCCGCGAACTGTGGCTGAAGCGATTGTTCAGTCTAGGAAAGGTTAGTATTGGTTAATCGCGCTATCAATACTTGCTTTGACTTAGACCCTTGTTCAAGCATATTTCTCTCCCACTGGCTTTGCAGAAGAACTTGTTGGGGACAAAACACAGGATAGGCTCGATAGGCTCTCTCGGATGATGGAGATAGAAGACCTCCAAGCTCCTCCCGAACAGCCTTTTGCCACGCTTTGTATCAAGGTTTCAAAGCATGTCAATTAAGACACTGATATTCTTTTCTATATTCATCCATACTCTCCTTTCTCATTGTGGTTTGTTGAAACCAGGATCCTCGTGACTACTTCGATGCTCAACAAGCTAATGCGTTCAAGACTTTGGATGACTCGCGGAACAGAGCGGAACAAACAAAATCAAGCCTCAGCATTGATGAAGCATATGGTTTTTTAAGAGATTCCATATCTAAAGTCAGGGCTTCAGGATTGAACAATCCCATAGTGAAACCCGAAGTTGCTTTGATGGTAACAAAATACAGGATGTAAAAAAATAACAATTAAAGGGCATACGACGTAGAGTAAAAAAATTATTAATTTTTTTTCTTTTCGTTTTTTGGTGTAGGTACTAAACGGATTGACCCAAAATATCTCGAGCTCCAAGTACCAACTGGGAAAGAATTCTCAGGAGAGTATTTTGGACAATTTGCCTAACACGACGAGAGAACAAATTTTGCACGTGAGTTGATAAACCTTGTTTTGGTTACACTAAGACCTCTTCTAATGTTTGATGAAGATACTTTCTTTTCTTCTTGGTCCACTTATCAGCATTGGGTTTCTATTCAAGAATTACTGAGACATTTCTGGTCTTCGTATCCAATCACCGCACCTTGTCTTCATACAAAGGTCAGTTCTTTAGTTTACATGTGCTTGTTATTATTATCCACATATTGTTCTCGTTGAGTTTTTTTCTGCTTTTTTTCCCGGGAGTCGTCTGACGCGTTTCCGTTTATGAAATACAGGTTAGCAGATTAAAAGATGCTATGTCACAAATATACCGTCAGCTTGAGGTAATATCTCTTTAGCCCGAAATTCCCCCGTGTATTCTTCAGTATAATAATTTTGGTTATATACGCAGGAACTTAAGGAGTCTGTGCAATCCGAATTTCGACATCAAGTCTCTCTCCTGGTTCGGCCGATGCATCAGGTCAACCTCTATTCCATTTACGAACAGTGAACCTATATCAGTGTTGATCACGATCACATCTCTCTTTTTTTTTTTCTTTTTTTTGTGTGTGCAGGCTTTGGATGCTGCTTTTCAGCATTATGACGAACAACATAAGAAGTCAACAAAAACCGGAGAGCTGTCAAATGGGTTTGCATAGGTGATACGATCCGTGTGGCCTTTAAAAGACTCAATTTTGCGATGAGCTAATTTATATGAAAGATATATATTACCAACTTTGGGTTGCCGGGTAATTGTCCCATTCAAGATCAGCACCTCATCCAAGTACTGCAAGAGGTATGTGTGTATATGTATGTGATCGTAATACATGGTCTTGTATTTTTCAAAAAAAATTCTTTTACTAAAGCTCTATCCAAACCTAGATTTAAGCATTTGTAGTGATATATGCAACTAAGAGTCATACTTAGGAGTCTCTTGATTTTCACACATTCTCTTTGGACGTTTTTCAGTAAATTGTATGGCATATATTTTGGTCGTATGTGTTATGTTCTGATCGTATTTTTGTTTTGTTTTGCAGCATCAAGTGAAAATTTACTGAAGTTGCAAAAATTATTTTTTTTCCTAGCTTTGAGGAATATGGCTTGAAATATTAAGTGGGGTGTTCAAACTCTACAATAAGGCTTGATTGCTAGTTTGCTACAGGGACTTCCATCTATATCTTTTTTAATAAAACATTGATCGAAATAAAAGGATGAAAAGACAAAAGGACCCTATTCAATTTTCGACCGAAAAATCTCAATAGAGCTTGCGACAATAATCACCTATCTCGAAAGTGATCATTATTAGTTTTCAAATTTGAACGAAAACGACCATCGTAAGGTGAATCTTTATGCTACCATGCTTGTTTATGTCATAATTACGCCTTTATTTGCACTAAATTCGTCCAACCAAATAGATACCAGAATCAAATCCAATGTCTACAAATAGTACCCAAGCAGAATTTGATTTTTTGGGGAGGGACCGGAATGAAGTGAAATTCCAAATCGTTCAAGTTCAATTTGCCCAAATTTCAAAAGCATGGTTGGAGAGATCCTGATGAAATCCAAAAAAAAAAACAAAAATTCAGTTGGAGATGTTTTAATAAAGCTAGCTATGGCAGTGTCAACTTTGTTAAGATCAAGAAAAAATCAAAGATAAACTGAAAACATCTAATAATGTACTTGATTTAAATATATTTTAATATAATACTCTGTAATTAGAATTTTTTTGATTTATTTATCTTTTTTCTATGATACATGTACCCCCATATATAATAGAAAAAAATATGGTTCATTAAATTACAGCTTGAAGTACTTAATTTGGTAGTTCAGCAAAAATAAAAAAATTAAATTTGACCCAATAAAAGATAACTCACCGCTTAGCACAGTAGATGAGTTGATGTTACACTTACACTTCATAAATACTAATAAAAATAAATAAACAAAATTCATAAAAACTGCCCCCCCCCCCCCAAAAAAAGTAGTATAGGTCCAAAAATAACAAAATAAATCGACACTCACGTAGCGTGGAATTTATTACCCGGCGGAGAGGGTGATTGTACAGCAAGCAAGCATGGCTCTTAAAAACCAAACTAATGGGCTGTCAAATGGGTTTGCATAGATGATACGATCCGTGTGGCCTTTAAAAGACTCAATTTTGTGATGAGCTAATTTATATGAAAGATATATATTTTATATATATATATATATATATATATATATATATATATATATATAATATAATATATATCTATACCAACTTTGGGTTGCCGGGTAATCGTCCCATTCAAGATCAGCACCTCATCCAAGTGCGCAAGAGGTATGTGTGTATATGTATGTGATCGTAATACATGGTCTTGTATTTTTCAAAAAAAGTTCTTTTACTAAAGCTCTATCCAAACCTAGATTTAAGCATTTGTAGTTGTTAGATATATTACTAGAAAAATATTTATTTTTCTGGAAAATAAAAACTGACAGCTTGAAGAAAAGGAAAAAAAATTACAACACAACACTATTATGAACAAAAAATATAAACAAAAGGAAGCCACGCCGAGGACCGTTCGACGGTCTCCTTAAAGTAATATTGCCCTCCCCGTGGGTGCCGGAAACGACGAGCAATTTACCTCCCAGGATACAACGGCGGAATGAGAAGAGGTTGCACCAAACTAACTTCCCCGGCGAACTAACCTGTAACAGACTGAACACCGACTACAAAAGAAAAACAATTTCTGGGAGAGATAAGGAACTGAGAGAAGCAGTAAAAACACTTGTGAATTTTTCTGTGTATTCGAATGAGAAAATCAAGCCTCAATATATAAAGGCCAAGGCTGAATTGTTTGAAGTTCCAAAAACTGTCCAGCCTTCAAGGCAATTACTTGCAGGTTATAACAACCATTTAATACACGGTCTTCAACTCACGACCAAGTGAACAGTCAAACGTTTTCAACCTTAATGGCATTATTACACAGCCATAAGGAGTACTTAATGCTCAAAGAACCACTGGATTGAAGAATCCAAACTGTTGGCTTTAAGTCTCAAACGTACGCTCTGTCTCTTCGTCTGGTCGAGCTCGTCCAGTCGAATTGACTTCGTCACTAAGTCCAGTCGAGCTCGTCCAGTCGATCTCGTCCGGTCGAGCTCGTCCAGTCGAGCTGGAGAGACTTCGACACTTAGACCAGTCGAGCTCTTCCAGTCCAGCTCGTCCAGTCGAACTGACTTCGCCACTAAGTCCAGTCGAGCTCGTCCAGTCGAGCTCGTCTAGTAGAGCTCGCCTCGTCAAGTCGAGCTGGACCAGTCGAGCTCGTCCAATTGAGCTCGCCTCGTCCAGTCGAGCTGGACCAGTCGAGCTCGTCCAATTGAGCTCGCCTCATCCAGTCGAGCTGGACTGACTTAGTCAGTTCGTCCATTGTGACATAAAGCATACTCCACACATCAATTTCTCATTCATTCTAGCTCCGTTTTTGGCAAAATTATAATCGATATTATACCCCATTCCGCAAGAAAGAATAATACGAAAGAATTATCAAATTTCATTGAGTGGACCCCACTCAAAATTTTGCCTAAAGTCAGCAGCTTAATAGACAATACATACTCAATATTGTCCATTTTCTCCCTAATATTCCAACAATCCCCCACATGAATGAAATTGCATGACGACAACAAAAAAACTCGACACGACTCAATATGGTGATCAGTTCTACGGTCAATACCAGTATAGGATAGGTAGACAAAGTCCTTGAACCTTCCCTCGTAGAAGTATGTCATGTTTACGGACTACTCAGTAGACACGATGTCCTTGAACTGTTAGTCGTTTGTATATAAACGATGAGCATATATCTCGCTGATATTTTCCTGCCACAGGTTTTAGTTCTCATGGTTATGTTCATTTCGGCCCTGAACATGCGCCTGGTTCTGTAAGATTTTCTAAAGAATTACGCCCCTTTAATTCTCTTTTGAAGCGGCCTCACTTCTCTCTCACATAGGTGATCCTTACGACAAAGAGTAATCCCGCATTACTCGTTCGGTATCTCAAAGATCCGATTTCAAAGAATCATTAAAAGCACAATGCTTAGCCTCTTACGGGTGTCACTGATTTTATCATAGGAATAGGACCGGGGTTTTCCCCCACAGTGACCTCACTTCATTCTAGCAGTTAGGTTGTCCCTTTGAACCAAGTTCTTGGGATCTCCAGTCATCATGGTTGGGTTTCCTTTGCTAAAACTTTTATTTCATGGGCTTTAGTCTCATTCCTATTGACATCTTCTCTACTTGGTCCCTATTTAACCCCTTGGTTAGCGGATCCGCAATATTGTCTTTGGACCTTACATAGTCAACACTTATGACTCCAGACGAGAGAAGTTGTCTTATGGTGTTATGTCGTCGACGGATATGTCTAGACTTACCATTATACATAACACTTTGTGCTCTACCAATAGCAGATTGGTTATCACAATATATACTTATTGCAGGCACAGGTGTTATCCAATTTGGAATATCCTCTACGAAGTTTCTTAACCACTCAGCTTCTTCACCACACTTATCCAAAGCAACAAACTCAGATTCCATCGTGGATCTAGTTATCACGGTTTGTTTTGAGGATTTCCAAGACACAGCTGCACCACCTAAAGTGAATACATATCCACTTATGGCTTTAGAGTCTTGTATATCAGATATCCAACTCGCGTCAGTGAAACCTTCAATGACTTCGGGATGTCTAGTATAGTGTAGACCATAATCACGAGTAAATCGTAAATACTTCAGTACTTTCACGATTGCTTTCCAGTGCTCAGAGCTTGGATTACTCGTGTATCTCGCAAGTCTACTTACAGAGTAAGCTAAGTCAGGCCTAGTACAATTCATCAAGTACATTAGACTTCCTATTATTCTAGCATACTCCTTTTGAGACTCGCTATCTCCTTTATTCTTAGACAAATGGTGACTAGCGTCGATAGGAGTTCTAGATACTCCACTATCATTCTTTGCAAATTTGTCTAGAATTTTATCAACATAGTGTGATTGACTCAAAACAAGTCCATTTGATGTTCTTTTAATCTTGATCCCCAAGATAACATCGGCTAATCCCAAATCTTTCATATCAAATCTCGAATTCAATATATCTTTTGTGGATTTCATCATGCTTTTCATTGCTCCCAACAATAAGCATATCATCTACATATAGACACAAAATTACATAACCGCGTTCGGTCGTTTTAATGTAGACACACTTGTCACACTCGTTGATCTTGAAGCCATTTGACATCATTACATTGTCAAATTTTTCATGTCATTGTTTTGGGGCTTGTTTGAGTCCATACAATGACTTAATCAATTTACATACTTTCCTCTCTTGCCCATGTGCTACACACCCCTCGGGTTGGTCCATATAGATCTCTTCTTCGAGATCACCATTTAGGAAAGCAGTTTTGACATCCATTTGATGGATTTCAAGGTTGTGGCAATGGCTATAATCAATCTTATAGATGTTATTCTCGTCACGTGAGAATAAGTATCAAATTAGTCAAGACCTTCTTTTTTACTATAACCCTTAATTACAAGTCTCGCCTTGTATTTATCAATTGAGCCATCCACTTTCATCTTCCTTGTGAAGATCCACTTAGAACCAAGAGTTTTACTTCCAGGAGGAATGTCAACTAGTTCCCACGTGTGGTTATGCATTATTGAGTCAATTTTACTTCTTATGGCGTCCTTCCATAAGTGACCATCGACTGAATTTACAGCCTCTTTATAACTTAGAGGTTCGGCCTCTAACATATAGGTAAGGAAATCAGATCCAAATGACTTCTCCACCCTAGCTCGCTTACCTCTTCGAGGTTGTTCAGATTCTATCTCATCCTCGGATTCCTCATCAAAATCTTGAGATATATCTTCTATATTCTCAAATTGTTGATTTGACGAACTCGGCTCATCTTCTTTAGTCTTATACGGAAATACATGTTCAAAAAACGATGCATTTTTAGACTCAATAATAGAACCTTGTTTATATCAGGATTCTTAGATTCGTGTACAATGAAGCGATAAGCATTGCTATGATGTGCATAGCCAATGAATACACAATCTACGGTCTTCGGACCGATCCTCATCCTTTTAGGTGCGGGAGCCAAAACCTTGGCCAAGCACCCCCACATTCGCAAGTATTTATAGGAAGGCTTCGTTCCTCTAAATAATTCAGACGGGGATTTATCCTCTTTCTTTCGAGGTATCTTATTCAAAAGATAATTTGCAGCCAAAATGGCTTCCCCCCACATTTCTTGTGGTAACCCCGAGCTTAGCAACATTGCATTCATCATCTCTTTGAGAGTCCGGTTCTTTCGTTCGGCAACGCCATTCGATTGAAGAGAATATGGTGGAGTGACTTCATGAATAATTCCATGTTGAGCACAAAATGTACCAAATGGTTCCACACATTCACCTCCACGATCACTACGCACCGTTTTAATCTTTTTTCCAAGTTGATTCTCAACTTCCAATTTGTATATGGTAAATTTCTCAATTGCCTCATCTTTGCTTTTAAGCAAATACACATAACAATACTTCGTACTATCGTCAATAAAAGTCACAAAGTATTTATTACCACCCATCGTAGGCATGAATTTCAAATCGCATAGATCGGTATGGATTAATTCAAGTGACTCACTTTTCCTTTCAACACTATGAAAAGATGTTCTCGTTAATTTGGCTTCAACACATATCTCACATTTGTGTTTAGAATCAATATTAAATTTTGGAATACAATCCAAATTAATTAATTTGCGCAAAGTATCATAATTCACATGACCAAGTCTACCATGCCACAAATTAGATGACTCAAGCATATACGCAGAAGAGGAAGCATTCTCATTATCATTCTTGCCAGTAATGGCGATTACATTCATCTTCCACATATTATCTTTAATATAGCCTTTACCCACATACATCCCATTTTTACTAAGAACAATCCTTTGAGACTCAAAAACCATCTTAAACCCATGGTTACAAAGGAGAGTTCCAGAAATAAGATTCTTCCTAATGTCGGGTACGTAGAGAACGTTGGTGAGCTTCATTTCCTTCCCAGAGGTCATTTTGAGGATGACATGGCCAATCCCCATGACGTCGGAGGTGGCCAAATTTCCCATAAACAGCTTCTCCCCAGTCGGGCGCATGTCGAGCGAGCAAAACGCGGTTTTGTCGGAGCAAACATGGCGGGTAGCTCCAGTGTCTAACCACCACTCCTTGGGGTTTGAATCGACCAAGTTCACTTCGGAGACCACGGCGACGAGAAATTGGTCATCTTTCTCGGTCTCGACGGCATTCGCCTCACTCTTCTTCTTCTTTTGCGGCTTTCGGCAATCCGCGGCGCGGTGACCTTCTTTGTCGCAGTTGAAGCACTTTCCAACAAACTTTTGTTGGTTCTTCTTCTTGAAGGCAGCCCCTTTAGCCCCAAGCTTGTTGGCGGGCTTCTTGCCTCTCGAGCTTTCACCATGCTCGACGATGTTGGCTCTCTCGGACGTGGTTTTGAACCTCTTGTCGGAGCCACGGTTGTCTTCCTCTATGCTAAGGCGAACCACCAAATCTTCAAGACTCATTTCCTTTCGCTTGTGTTTAAGGTAGTTCTTGAATTCCTTCCAACCCGAAGGTAGCTTCTCGATGACGGAGGCAACTTGGAAAGACTCGCTAATTGTCATTCCTTCGGCTTGAATCTCGTGAAAGATAAGTTGTAAATCTTGCACTTGACTCACGACCGTCTTATTGTCCACCATTTTGAACTCGAGGAAGCGGCCCACTATGTACTTCTTCGAGCCCGCGTCCTCGGTCTTGTATTTCCGATCTAGTGATTCCCAAAGCTCTTTCGAAGACGCCTTGGAACTATGCACGTTGTATAGGGAGTCCGCTAGACAATTCATCACATAATTCCGACACAAATCGTCGGAATCCTTCCAAGCGAGAAACGCCATTCTCACTTTCGGATCGGTCTCGTCCTCTTGGAGAGTCGGAGGATCGTCGGTCAAAAACCGTACAAGACCAATGGTGGTCAAATAAAATAGCATCTTTTGTTGCCATCTTTTGAAGTTCAAGCCATCGAACTTCCCCGGTTTCTCGGCCGGCATCATTACGGGAGGCCCTCGGACCGCGCCCGCATTTTGAACAAGACCCGCGGGTCCGTTCACGGCCATAGCCGCCATCGATTGAACAAGACCCTCGGGTCCGTTCCCGGCCGAAGCCTCCTCCAAGTTTTGCACGACGATGCTCGGGTTTGAGGCGTTGGTCGTCAATACCTCCACGTTGGAAGGCAGCGGGATGATCGGATTCCCCGACGCATCCACTCCGTTCACAAAGGTGTTGTTGTTGTTGTTTTCCATTACTACAAAAGAAAACACCCAAATTAAATTGTTGAAACAATCAACACAAATAAAAATAAATACGAAAACTCCTTCCAAGAGCAAGCTGTCTAAGAGCGGATACTACTTTAAGATTGTTAGATATATTACTAGAAAAATATTTATTTTTCTGGAAAATAAAAACTGACAGCTTGAAGAAAAGGAAAAAAAAATACAACACAACACTATTATGAACAAAAAATATAAACAAAAGGAAGCCACGCCGAGGACCGTTCGACGGTCTCCTTAAAGTAATATTGCCCTCCCCGTGGGTGCCGGAAACGACGAGCAATTTACCTCCCAGGATACAACGGCGGAATGAGAAGAGGTTGCACCAAACTAACTTCCCCGGCGAACTAAACCTGTAACAGACTGAACACCGACTACAAAAGAAAAACAATTTCTGGGAGAGATAAGGAACTGAGAGAAGCAGTAAAAACACTTGTGAATTTTTCTGTGTATTCGAATGAGAAAATCAAGCCTCAATATATAAAGGCCAAGGCTGAATTGTTTGAAGTTCCAAAAACTGTCCAGCCTTCAAGGCAATTACTTGCAGGTTATAACAACCATTTAATACACGGTCTTCAACTCACGACCAAGTGAACAGTCAAACGTTTTCAACCTTAATGGCATTATTACACAGCCATAAGGAGTACTTAATGCTCAAAGAACCACTGGATTGAAGAATCCAAACTGTTGGCTTTAAGTCTCAAACGTACGCTCTGTCTCTTCGTCTGGTCGAGCTCGTCCAGTCGAATTGACTTCGTCACTAAGTCCAGTCGAGCTCGTCCAGTCGATCTCGTCCGGTCGAGCTCGTCCAGTCGAGCTGGAGAGACTTCGACACTTAGACCAGTCGAGCTCTTCCAGTCCAGCTCGTCCAGTCGAACTGACTTCGCCACTAAGTCCAGTCGAGCTCGTCCAGTCGAGCTCGTCTAGTAGAGCTCGCCTCGTCAAGTCGAGCTGGACCAGTCGAGCTCGTCCAATTGAGCTCGCCTCGTCCAGTCGAGCTGGACCAGTCGAGCTCGTCCAATTGAGCTCGCCTCGTCCAGTCGAGCTGGACTGACTTAGTCAGTTCGTCCATTGTGACATAAAGCATACTCCACACATCAATTTCTCATTCATTCTAGCTCCGTTTTTGGCAAAATTATAATCGATATTATACCTCATTCCGCAAGAAAGAATAATACGAAAGAATTATCAAATTTCATTGAGTGGACCCCACTCAAAATTTTGCCTAAACTCAGCAGCTTAATAGACAATACATACTCAATATTGTCCATTTTCTCTCTAATATTCCAACAGTAGTGATATATGCAAATAAGAGTCATACTTCGGAATCTCTTGATTTTCACACATTCTCTTTGGACGTTTTTCAGTAAATTGTATGGCATATATTTGGTCGTATGTGTTATGTTCTGATCGTATTTTCGTTTTGTTTTGCAGCATCAAGTGAAAATTTACTGAAGTTGCAAAATTATTTTTTTTCTTAGCTTTGAGGAATATGGCTTGAAATATTAAGTGGGGTGTTCAAACTCTACAATATTTCTCTAGGATCAGGTTTTTTTTTTCTTTTTTATTTAGGCATTGTTTGTGGATTCTGTCATGTATGATATATCGTGTGGCTTGATTGGTAGGGTTTTTTTTTTTTTTTTCCCCCTCAAAGGCTTGATTGCTAGTTTGCTACAGGGACTTCCCTCTATCTTTTTTAATAAAACATTGATCGAAATAAAAGGATGAAAAGACAAAAGGACCCTATTCAATTTTCGACCAAAAAATCTCAATAGAGCTTGCGACAATAATCACCTATCTCGAAAGTGGTCATTATTAGTTTTCAAATTTGAACGAAAACGACCCTCGTAAGGTGAATCTGTATGCTACCAAACTTCTTTATGTCATAATTACACCTTTATTTGCACTAAATCCCTCCAACCAAACAGATACCAGAATCAAATCCAATGTCTACAAATAGTACCCAAGCAGAATTTGATTTTTTAAGGGGGTCCGGAATGAAGTGAAATTCCAATTTGTTCAAGTTCAATTTGCCCAAATTTCAAAAAGATGGTTGGGGAGATCCTGATGAAATCCAAAAAAAAAAAAAAAAATCAGTTGGAGATGTTTTAATAAAGCTAGCTATGGCAGTGTCAACTTTGTTAAGATTAAGAAAAAAAATCAAAGATAAATAGAGAACATCTAATAACGTACATGGTTTAAAATTTTGCTAATATTTTAAGGGTTATATAGCTAAATAGCCTTCCAATTTAGACAGTTTTGGATTTAGCCAACATTTGGTTAATTTCGTGCTAATAGTCAGCCCAATTTATTTACATAGATAAAAATATCAAAATAACCTCCCAAACGTTCCCGTTCATTAACCTCACGAAAATTAAAATCATTAAAAGCAATATCTTCGGATAATAATTGCCGCAACTTTCGAGGGGCATCACTAAACTCTGTAATTAAACCACAGATACACGCAATCTTCTCTCTCATAGAAACAGAAATTTCAAACACGAAATCTCAATTTGAAAACACAAAAAAATTATTCGCGTGCTCTGGTTTCTTCGGCGAAAAAACTTCTTCATCGGCGCTTGGACCAAACATCGTCTTCTTCTCCTTCTTCTCTTCTGCACGCGGCCACCAGCACCAGTCCGAGCCCGAGCTTCTCTTCCTCGCGCGCGCCATCCCGCTGAGACCGAGCGCCGCCGCGCGCGACCGCCGCGAGCCGCCGAGCGCGCCGCCGACGAAGAGACACCGGAGAATAGGTGGAAGTGTGCTGGAGAGTTCAATTCTAGCATAAACAATGTGAGGTTTTGTTTACCCAAATTGATTTCGAAAATTAGGGTATTGAAGATTGATTTTGGGGTTTGAGTTCTCAAGAGGAATTCCGTGGTTTTGATGTTCTTTGATGCTTGATTATGGCTGATTAATATGATTGGATGCTCGAAATTGTACATTGAATGTGGGTTGTGGCTTCATGAAAGTGTTTGGCCGTGTCTTTGATTTTGAGTTTTGGCCGATTGGTAAATACGAAGCTTATTTACAGTATATTCATTGTAAATACGAAGCTTATTTACAGTATATTCATTGTAAATACGAAGCTTATTTACAGTATATTCATTGTAAATACGAAGCTTATTTACGGTATATTCATTGTAAATACGAAGCTTATTTACAGTATATTCATTGTAAATACGAAGCATATTTATAGTATATTCGTGTAACTAAACTAAAAAAAATTCAGGAAATATTTTGGGCACGAAAATTTTGAAAATTATGAATATATGGAAGACAAAATAATATCAATAAATGAAGAATATATTTACAGATTTTATCCATAATGAATTGCAACGAAAATAGAAACTAATTACCTAAAGTCAACACTAAAATTTCCAAATACATAACAATTAATGGGCTGAGAACTTTCCAAATCTGCTGGAAAATTCAAATTTCAAATTTGAAAACTTCCCTATTCGGTTTCAATATTTGATTCAGAATTTTAAAAAAAAAACTGCCTAATTAAAATAGCGTAAGGGCAAAAATGTACAACTAATTCAATTAATAAACTGCCACGTGATGGCTATTTACGGAAAATTAACGAAAAGTTGACTAAAACCAAATTACTAATGTTTAAGATGGCTATGCAACCAATTATTTGATATTTTAATATGATACTTTGTAATTAGAATTATTTTTTATTTATCTTTTTTCGATCATACATCTACCTACCCCAAATATAATAGGAAAAACATATGGTTCATTAAATTACAGCTTGAAGTACTTAATTTGGTAGTTCAACAAAAATAAAATAAAAAATTAAATTTGACAGACAATAAAAGATAACTCACCGCTTAGCACAGTAGATGAGTTGATGTTACACTTACACTTCATAAATACGAATAAAAATAAATAAACAAAGCCTTAAAAAAAAAAAAAAAGAGGGTGATCTTACAACAAGCATGGCTCTTAAAAACCAAACTAATGGAAAGCATTTAACTCGCTCAACCATACTTCACCAAAAGAATTAAAATCCGAACCACACACACACAACCTCTCTCTCGGTCGTTTCCCCTATATATAGTATACACGAGTAAAACAAACAACGTAAGACCATCATATCCCATAGTAACAAATACTTCTCAAGTAGAGCAAAGAACAACACACTATCAAGTCAGTTTTCAAAAATGGCTGCTGGGTGGGCAACGGTGAAGGTGGCGGTGCTGGTGGCGGCGGTGGCGGCGGTGAGTTGGGCGGGGGCGGCGGAGGGGGCGGTGACGTGCGGGCAGGTGGTGCGGTCGCTGATGCCGTGCGTGTCGTACGTGACGAACGGAGGGGCGGCGGTGCCGGGGCCGTGCTGCAGCGGAGTGAAGACGCTTTACGGGATGGCCAAGACCACCGAGGATCGTCAAGGGGTGTGCGGCTGCCTCAAGAGCGCCGTCAACGGCTTCTCTTACAGCAAAAAGAACGCCGACCTCGCCGCCGGCCTCCCCGCCAAGTGCGGCCTCAATATCCCCTACAAGATCAGCCCCTCCACCGACTGCAAAAGGTCTCAAAATCTTACCCTTCCAAAACGAGATATGATATAGAACCAAATATATATATATATATATATATATATATATATATATATATATATATATATGTGATCACTCATACGTACACAAGTAATAAAAAAGGTTCATTAGAAAAGTAGACAGTTTAAACGTTTTGACATTGTTAAATAGCTAATGTTTGGTAAATCTTAGGTAAATAGCCACTTTAATATAACAAACATTGGTTATTTACCTAGGATTTACGTCTGAAAATGGCTATTTATCTAAGATTTAATGAACGTTTGCTATTTAGCAATGTCAAACGTTTAAGTTGATTATTTTTCCACTTTTCTGTAATAAAAAAGATTACACAGATTTAGTCGTCTTGTTGCTAACTTGAGTAGTCCTAGCACCTCTCTGGGGTCCTGTTTTTTTTTTTTTTTTTTTTTTTTTACTATAATAGTTTCTTAAACGGCTTAAGTAAGAATTTTGACTAATTTTGGTGTTATCAAGGACCCAAAATTTACCTTGGTTTATTTCCAAGAGGTCTTGGATTTTAGGATTTTTTATTTTATTTTTACTATTATAGATAACTTAAGTGAGAATGTAACAAATTTTGGTATGATAAAGGGCTCGAAATTAACCTAGGTTTATTTCCATGAGGTTCTAGATTTTAGGATCTCTAAAGAGGTACCCACCTAGCAATTGTTAGTGTTTTCACTTCTCCGGAAATTGTAGGTTTAGACAGGAGGGGGGGACCTACGAAATTAACACTAATCAAGTAATAATTAAGAGCCCAATATAAGATAGACCATTTCCCTTTACTAATCCAATCTTATATTTCATTAGCTTTACAGACTTTATGTGGTAAGAGATCTGCGTTTTTTTGTTTGCTTACAATAGTACATTAAAACTGTTTTGCAGTGTGAAGTGAAAATGCAGGCAAAGGTTTCTACTGGAGACGAAACGATATGATATTTAGTGCACGTATTAGAATAAAGTTGGTGCCTTCAAAAACTCCAGTGGAAGTTACATGCATGTAATCTACTTTTGTGCTTTTTCTTGGTGGAATCAAGTATTATGATAAGCTTGGTTGTGGTGTGTATTTTGGTAACGGGTTACATGGTGTAACTGTTACGACTACGTACTTGATATGATAATAGTATGTACCTTGTTTGCTTTTCTTGCTCGCTCGCTCTTTCTTTTCGTTCAATTGTCATAACCATTGGTGAACAAAAAACCGGAATGTCACCGCCAAGAACAGCCAAACTGAGACTGGAAAATGGAACAAAACAAACCTCAAAACGACTTCTAAATATTCACAGCCAGAAAATGTTTAATTTTTTCCTTATAAAGTATGAAAACGATCCTAGACTCCGTCTGATTAGTATCGGAATGACATTTAAGCTAACCGTTATTTTCTAGGAAGCTTTCTTCTAGCAAAGAAACTATATGTACAGCGATATAATGCCTACCAAAGCAATAGATGAATCCAAAAAGGTATGTATGGAATTCATTCACCATATCTTCGTTCGATTTTTATCTTTTAGCGCCAAAGAATTGCTCGAGCTGCGTCACTGAATTGCTCGTGAAATGCTCAGTTGGCATATAATACGATTAAAAATATATCAGCAAACAAAGAACGAACTCTTGGAAGTTGTCGTTATCATCCATGTTGTTGAATATGATCATGTTCAGTTCGGCATTTGGACAGCCACTAAACTGAATTTCTAAAGTCCCTGACATTATTCTGTCCTTTGGGGACCAGAGCAAATACATAATGTCAATTAAAAGTAACTAAATTTGATTTCTGGTTTTCTCAATATTCCAGTTGCCCGAAATTATAATTCTTTATCATAAAACTTAAGTGCCCATCAAACTAGGAAGAAGAAAAACTGCTGGAAGAAACATAAAGAAGTGTGACACTGAGGACAAGCTAGCATTACCTGGATAGAAGGAAAAGTTTAGCTCCAAATCTCTGTCAAATCTAAAACTAAGACAGATAAGATCTGATGCTAATCCCACCAAGGTGAACTCACCAGTAGTAACAGAGGCAAAAGAGAACGAAAAACTGGAGAACTCTATTGTAAATTTACTGCACGGAACCAAAAGTTAAAACTGAAATAAAATCTTTTCATTTATACAGTTGAAAACCAAAATAATTTACATTCTATGTTGATACATCTGTACATAAGCTTTGCCTTTAAAGCTAAAACTACAATTTTCTACGGCAGGTTGGGATACTTCACCAACAGTACTAATAATCCAAGATAACTTTCTCTAATCGGTCTGCTAAATCATTTCCTGAAATACTTATAGCCTGGTTTTTTTTTCTTAAGTCATCATTTTCTCTTTTTAGCTCTGCAATATGCTCTTCTAACTCTGACCGTGAAGATTTCAACAATTCATTTTCCATTTTAAGATGCTGTAATTCCTCATGAAGTTGCATGTTCTGCTCTTCTAATATCTGCACTCTAGGTCTTTCGTCCTCCTATAAGATAAATATGTTTTCAATTTAAGAGATGTATAAAAATTGGTAAAAAAGAAAAAAAAAAAAAAAAAAGAATAACGACCGAGAAAAATAACTCACGTCATCAATTTCTGTAACGAAATCATCGTGTACATCCAATTGATTTGGTTGCTTCTGTAACTTTAACAAGCTACATGGCTCTGAGCAACAGTGTGTCGCATCAGGGCTATCCAAATTGACTTCTCGTTTACTTTGTCCATCACTATAGCGACTGGTTTCAGACTCCGTCTCTAATAAAATAACCTCCTGATTCCCGAATTGAAGTCTCATTTCCAAGTTACCATCCTGTTTTTTATTTTTTAAAAGAGAATTATTTTAATTCTAGACACTATGATAAAAAAATGCTTCTTCAATCCAGCTTTATGTCGAATCACTATTGAATAAAATAAAATGTGGACTGAAAGGTAACCAAAGCATGCTAGAGTGGCTCACATTATTATCTGTTGAATTGGCACAAGAGCTTTCTGCTTCAAAAATCTCTATTTCCTTGCTTTGTGCCTCCAATAACTCTTTAACTATATCCACTTCCAACTCCCAAGAAGTCGGTTCAAGCTCCCAAGTCACCTGATGTAAACATGCGGAGGACAGATCACAAACAACCTTAAAAAGAGGTTTTTTTTTCATCTTCCTATTCTTATATCTACGTCTCGCTGCTAAAGAGACTAGCTCATTACCAATTTAATTTCCATATCAATAAAAACAAGATATAAAAAGGGGTTTAGACTTTAAACTACCTCACTGTCCTTCAAATCCTTAAACTTCAAAACAGTTTGCTCTCTATTGGAGGATTTAGTTTTATCCCACTGACAGACGCGAGGAAACGGAGCAAACACATCCAACAAGGCTGGCCGAGCGATGTCAATGTGCTCAAAAGACCATATCTACATACCATTGTAAAATAAATGCTCAGCCCATATACATCTCCAACACAAATATTATAAACTAAAACTTAATAGATGGACAAGAACACGCTCACCTGAAGAAACAAAAGACACCCTCCAACATACACAGCGTTCGTTTCCTTTCTCTTGTCCAGCCACTTGATCAAGTGCACAAGAACAACTTGACCCCAGGCATAGCTCTGAACTACCTCGGTATCCTTGAGAAGAGACAGATAGCGAGTATCGACCTTCCCGTCTGCATTTGGGAAAAGAAAATTCCCGAACGTGAAGAGCAAGAAGGTCCTCACAAAGTCATCGTTGCAAATCTCCCCGAGCGAGTCGAGTTTGCTTTCGACCGAAGCGACTGTGACGCTGCGCTTCCATAGATCAGCACCGTACCAGGTTTCCAGATCGAGAAAAGGTTCTTCGTCTTGGAGCTCGGCAGGAACACCGACGACTCGTAATCCCAGAGTCAGCGCTACGTCCTTCAATGTCGGACAAATATCCCCACAAGGGAGAGCAAAAGAGTGCTTCTTTGAATCCCATCGGCGCATAAGCTCGAGCAACAAGCTCTTGTTCAGCGACTGATTGGGAATCCGAAGCAAATTCCCGAAACCAGTCTTCTCTATCGCCTTCTTTTGCTCCTCGCTGAGCCTTCTCGCCCTTTTAAGGAACGATAGTAACGTAAACCGAGTATTGAAATACTCAACCTGAACAAAAACATATTATAGAGCCGTTGAAGGATTTGCCCAATTGTTTGTTCATCCATACAATTAATCGCACGTCACGGAAGTGAATTGAGCTAAGCTTGAGTAAAAATTGGACTACTTACAGAATCGGGGGAATCGGAGGATGAAGGAACTCCGGCGCAAGACAACCGCGCCGATCTTCTTCTCATCGCGATTGTTGATTTTCGCAAAACCCTAGAAATTTGAGGTCGAGAGTGATACAGTGAAGTGAAGGAGTGAGGACGAAATGGGTTTTCGAGATAATCCAGCTCTGATTTTAGCCGGAGTTAATCTTGCAAGAGAAGCTTTATAGAACGACGTCGTTTCGTCTCATTTTTTTTGGTGATACTTTGCTCTCTCTTTCTTACTCCCGCCATTTGTATTTTCATCTACGGTCCCAATAAGAAACACTTCATTTGATTAAAATCATTATTCAGAAAATTAACAAATATGTCATAAGACATTTTTTTTTTTGGCATAAATCAAACTAATTTTCTAACTTAAAAATTTGGGGATTAAATTTTGCCCTGAAATTGGATTTGTTTGATACTGTTTTGGCCATTTTTCATATTAAAATTCGAATTTTCGATTTAAAAAAATCAAAAATTAAGAAAATAGCCAATTTAAACGTTTGACATTCCTAAATAATCAACGTTTGGTAATTAAAAAGAACTCAAAATCACAAATCAAAGATGTCCAAATCTAAATAACAAATCATCTTCTAACAAGTCACATAAATGTAATGAATATTGTCGAAATATTTTTCTTTAAATGTCAATGGCCGATAATTTTTATTTTAAAATGTATATTTGCACCCGTCGCGATCAGAATTGGTCGTTCCACCCCAAACCTCCGCTCGTCATTCTGCCTCTTCTGCTGATTCCACCAAGTTCGCGTCTCTGGGAATCGCTCGCCCTCCTGTCACCACTCTTTTGTGGTTGCATCCCGTCACCCCGAGCTCTTCCGGTTCTTTGATTGTTGACGATGTTTTTTCCCCTCTCGTTGTGCTCTCGATCGCCTGGTCCTCTACTAGGATCTCTCTAGTGATTGGTGGTCACACGAACGTGTTTCTCGTCGCCAATCGCATACTCGCGTGCCTCCTACTTCGAGCTTTTCGCGCATTTCAACTCCTTCATATGCACTCGCATCTCTTCTATTTGGCACTTGAATCCCACCATCATCGTTACTAGCTCCTTAATCTCCGTAGATTGCTACTTTGTTGGGGTCGTCATCACGAGTGGCTGTGATACTAAATTGTTATGAATCCGGGATCTCAATCTCGTGATTCGTTCTTAGTAGGAAGTACTCGAATTCGTTGACGTGTTTAATTTCGTTTTTCACAACTACCGTCATATACACACTATTTCTAATTTCAAATTCAACATTAGCCTAATATTACATATTCAACCACAATTCCAAACACTACTTCTAATTTCAAATTCAACATTAACATATTATCACATATTCAACCACGATTCTAATTTCAAACATAAAGTTATCACTAAATGAGAAAACAACAATATTTACAATAATAGCATTACTCAAAAATCAAACGACACCCAAAACGACAACACAATAAATAAAAACAATATTTTATACTTAAAGAGTCGTTCAAATATCAAATGACGTTCGAAAATACAATAAAAATATAATAGAGAAAAACTCACCGGGATGAGAGGTTTGGCCGTAAGCACAGAGACACCGTCGGAGTGGCCCGAGGCTGTCAAAGAACTCAATACAGCTGCAAATCTTGAAAGCAAAAATAAAAATAAAAAATTAAACCGAATAAAATACTAAAGACAAAGGGGAAAAAAATTAAAAACTCGAACCTCTTGAGTGGCCAGCGGTGAAGCCGAAGAATACCAGCGGCACGGCGAGAATTAGAGGTGCGGTGGTGGAAACTAAGAATAGGGCGAAAAAACCCATTAAAAAAATCAAAATTTCGAATTTGGGAAGAAAAAACACAAAACTTAAATATATATATATATATAAGCACCGAGATTACATTTGGACGCGTGGACCGACGGCGACGGAAGCGGTGGACGGAATGGGGAGGACCGACGAAAGCTTCAAAGATCGACGGAATGGCAAAAATCGGTGAAGAAGAAGGAGAGAGCAGTATCGACGCGATTTAATTCTAAGTGTTGGTTTTATATTTGAAACTGGGCGTTGTTCGATTTAAAAGCTCGTGGACAAATGAGGATCCGTCACGTGGCAGGACGTCTTTCGGTCAACAAGCGACGCACTAGGTCTATTGCATCGCTTGCTGACTGAGCGATGCCCCACCACGTGGAGGCTCCTCGTTTGCCCGCAGGAAATCTAGAGCGTCGCTTTTATAGAGAATGACCCTCAATTAAAACCCGCCAACCCCGCGTTGTTTTTTCACAAAGCGACGTCCGAATTTTTACACATGGCCCATTTTTGTCATGCCGCGTCACATTTTGACGCAAAAAACAGATTGGGCGTCTCTAAAAAATCATAGTGACGCTATAGGGGTAAAGCTGAAAATTTAATTAACCGTGATTAATTGATAACCGAAATTTTCGGTTAAAATTAATTGTTAACCGAACATAAATTCAGACCAATTAATTGCAATTAACCGAATTGACCGTATCTTATTTAATACTATTATTTGTACCTAGAAGTCATAGGTTCACAGTGACACGCTGACAGCTACAAGCCAATGACAAACCAAAGGAATACACAATGGAATGAATATTTTATTAATAAACAACTATTATTATTTTCAATTAACCTCGGTTAATTGTTTTTTATTCGGTTAAAATTAACCGTACGGTTAATTTTAACCGAAAATTCAATTAAAATTAACCGTACGGTTAATTTTAACCGATTAATTTCGATTAAAATTTAAATACAAATTTTTTTTTTTGACCGAATTTTCAGCTTTATATAGGGGCAACGCGGACAGCCCATTTTGTAGTAGTGATACCAACAAAAAAATATTCATAAAGATTATAGAGACCTTTCAAAATATCTTCACCACAAATAAATATATGTATATATATATATATATATATATATATATATATATATAATATAATAAGTCTAAATAACAAAAACACTATTCATAGGTTGTTCACTATTTTTTTTTAACTTATTACATCACGCCACGTCATAGTTTTCTTACGTCTATCTATTTTTTTTCTCAACAATTGCGTCTACCTAATTGGTATTGTTTTACACGCATTGTCTCGTAACATCACAGCCCTTCGTCTCCCTCTTTATTTTATCATTACCTATCAGAACGAAAAATAGAATGGTTGGTTATCATCCGTCTTCACTTCTTCGTCAGCTAGGTTCGTCTTTTCCTTACCTCCTATTTCGTTGTCCACTCCGACGGTCCAACCAAACTACGTCCCACGAATTTACATGGGGCTCGGGAGGTCACGTGACCCCCCTCATTTTTATTTTTATTTTTTTATATTTTTTGTCCATTTTAATTTTGTTTTTAAAACAATTAACCTAAAAGCTTACAAATTAGCTCCACTTAATTTTTTTTTTTTAAATAAGCTCCCCTTGAATTTTTTTTTTAAAATTTGCCCCTCTTGGTGAACTTTTCTGATATGTCATTCATTGTGTGTGTGTGTGTGTAGATATATATATAATGAATTATATATATATATATATATATATATATATACCATTAATTAAAGAATATTAAATATCAAGATCAATAATGAAGTTTTATTAAAATATTAAATATCAAGATCAATAATGAAGTTTTATTAATATTAACCAGGATTTTGGCTTACTTTCTCATATATTAAAATTATTATACATGCGAAGACAGAACTTAAATTATAATGCATTGTGTCCTAATTAAAAAATAACTAAAAATCACAAATCAAAGATGTCCAAATCTAAATAGCAAATCATCTTCTAATAAGTCACGAGTCGCGAGTAATGAAGATTGTCGAAATAATTTTTTGAAAATGTCAATGTAGCCGATAAAAATAAAAAAAAAATAAAAAAACGTACATTTGCATCTGAGGTGTACGAAAAATATATATGTCAACGTAGTTTCGCATATTTTTGCTGGACTACAAATACTTGCCGGACATTATTCGACGAGCACTTGAGGCGACTTTTCTTCTCCGGAATTTGGGGGACGCTCATTTATCATTTTTTGTGGGTTTTGTAGCAATTCTTGACCATTTTTGTTTGTTTAAGATGTGTTTTTATTTTTCAAAAAGCACCCACCTTCACATTTTATTAGTTACCCTCAGAATTAAGATACATAATTTGTTGAAAATTATATAGATAAAAACATCGGTCGAACACGATCGACTTGAAATTGTGGTGTCATCTCGAATATTTTAGACACATGCGATAGAAAATATAATTGCACACAATTTTAATTTTTTCAAGTGGAGATTCAATTGTAATGTGAGATAAACATTAACCTTTATTTTTCCTAAGAAGAAAAAACATCAACGACACTTGATGAGTGATTTATATACTATCTGCTAGAGAGCCAATAAACCCGCAATTAGAAAACAATTCTGAAGAGAATATGTCACTAGTTAAGTAAATTAAGAAGAAATATATTGATAAATAAATAGGTAAGAATAATAATGTCTCCTATGCACATCTGACAACAAAAGTTTAAGAAAAATTTTCAATTTTATAATATTAGCCATTTATTAGGCAATTAGTTCAACAAAAAAATAAAAGGTAATATTAGTTTTCAACTACCAACAGCTTCACGTTCTATCCTTTCCTAACCAATCTATATTCACTACGCGATCACTAAACGGTAATACAAATCCCATACATCACGCTTTAAATACTTTTCCAATACCAACATTTAAAATCAATCTCTGCCAATATAGAAAAATAATCTGAAGCTACAAAAACGTGACACGTTATATAAATAAGGATAAAGACATAAACCTACATCTTCTTCTGTAGGGTCGATCGGAAACGACACGTCGTTGGACACATCATCTATATGGTAAACTTTATGTTAGTCGGTCACACTCACGTCACGCATATATATACCCCATCGCTTCGAAACGTGGCTAGCTTTCATAATGTGTTTGGTTTAAATAATGATTTTATTTTAATATTATTAATGAAGCTCTTATATACATTAGTAATTGTTATAGCGTCCTTTTTTCCTTGTTGAAAAATGACTCCTATCTAAATAACAGATCAATGCCCTAAAATAAAATCACCAACTCAAACGCATGCTTGTATTAAGACTCAGCAAATATCCTACAAACAAGAGAAATTGCTCCATTTGCTACTAATTTCATAACATTTTCCCACTTTCTACCAAAAGACTAATTTTTCCCAAAATACCACCATCTATATCAACAATGTTGACATTTATTTTTGTCTTTCACTATGAGATGTCAACATTGTTGACATAAATGTCAACAATGTTGACATCTCGGTGGCATTTTGGGAAAAATTAGTCTTTTGGTGGAAAGAGGGAAAATGTTATGAAATTGGTGACAAATGGGGTAATTTCTCTACAAACAATACATCAGATTGCAAGGTACTTGGCTCAAGTTATCGACCAAAATATCCGGATTCGCAGCCAGTGGCGGACCCAGGTGTACCCTTTGGGGTGCTTGAGCCCCCTCTCCAGCCCAAAAATTTGGACAAAAAATTTTAAATTTTTTTTACCTTAAATTTTTTTTTGGCCCCCCACCTTTTGAATTCTGGGTCCGCCACTGTCCTCAGCCATGCCTGCCTCAAGTCCTCGTCCACACGCTTCAAGCATCGGCGCCAAGTACTTAATCATGATGACTTGGATCCTCGACCACCTTGTTCCGAGACCTTGGTTGTTGGACGTATTCACATGTCCACACTCACTTAGCAAAATTATAGGTTCACACGTCCACATTAGTTAGCAAAATTATAGGTTTTAATTATCATTTATTGTATTCAGTATATATTAGTTCTGATACATTTCGAGATATGTACGCAATATCTATTGAGATATTTTTGGAGTCTTTATTAGTTAAAGGTTTTATAGTAGTAGTTACCAATTTTCATGCTTTTCCTATTACGTGTATAAACTTTGTAATCAACCTATATAAAGGTCATATACGGAGAATAAAGGATATCAATCTTTAATTAATTCACATTTGAGTGTGCATTTTAATATTGGCCAAGCAATCATCGACCCCCTTGGCCCAAGACTTCGGCCAAGCCATCTTCGGCCATGACCCGAGTCCTCAGCAAAATCATCCTCTACCACCTTGGCCCGAGTCATGTGCACGACCCGAGCCCGTGGCCAAACTATCCTCAACCACCTTGCCTCGAGTCCTTGGACACATCATCCTTGGTCAAGAGTCAAGACACGAGTCCTTTGCCAAATTATCCTCGAGTACATTAGCTCAAGTCCTCGACCACATTGTCCTCCAGCCCAAGCCCACGGCCAAGCCATCCTCTGTCACGACTCGAGTAGTCAGCCAAGCCATCTTCGTCCGCTCCACCACGGAATCACAATCAAGAGTCTTCGACTGTCCCATTGTCGAGGACTTCCCTCTTCTTGTATCATTGGCCCAACTATCTCCAATACTCATCAAGCCCCTCGAGCCTATGTGACTCTTATAAGTACCTCACTCCACACAAGTTTGAATTATTTTTTTTTAATATTATGTGTCATTTGCATTGCGGGTCATCCTTTGACTCTCAACCTCTTCCTTGTTCTTCACCGTGAAGGCCAATGCAAGAGTCTTCTCCATCCGTGAAGATGAAGTTCGAGCAGGATCGTCCACCGTTGTCACATGTCAAATTTTCATGGACTCCTTCTCTGCATATGCGTTGATAGATTCAGGAGCCACACATTCATTCATCGCATCTAGAAAGTCTGATCAGTTAGGTGAGCATCAAAAGGAATTCGCGTACCCGTTTGTTAAAGCTACGTCTTCTGGAGGAAAAATACCAGTCGTTATACTGGTATAGAGATGTGCCTATCCGAATTCAGGATTGGATAATGACAACAGATTTGATTGAATTGAAAATGGTGGACTATGACATAATCCTCGGAATGGATTGGTTAAGCACGCACCATTCAATCATAGATTACCGAAAGAAGTCGGTTTTGTTTCATAATCCAGGGCTTGGATCGTTGCAGTTCCAAGGATCCTCTCGGAAATCAAGTTTCTCAATCGTATCGACAATGAAGGCTGTGATGTACCTTAATTTATCTCTCTAAAAATTCGTAAACGAGCTTAGACCTCTCACCTCGGAATAGCAATTAGATTAATGTTAAGTCTAAAAAAAAATCCCTTCGTGTTCCTATACTTCATGTTTCCTTTATTTTTCTATGGTCAAGAAAGCGGAAATATGCTTCTAACGAGAATAAGACAACAAATTCAAAGATTCTACCATTTTTTTACTCATATATGCGATGCTAAAGTTCGGCCTTAAGTTGAACCATGTACGGTTCTAAATGTTGATCCAAAATCAGCACTAACAATAAATAAGTCATTAATAAGATTATATCTCAGTAATTTTCAAATCTTTTGAATAAATAAATTTAAAGTATTAGAAATCATTTTCAAATTTATCACTTAAGTTCTCAGTCTTAAAGATAAATTTCGATAATATTATTGCTAATATAAAAATAGCCATAAAATTTAATTCCTCCCACTTATCTTTACTTATTATGAGTATGAGCTCTTGCGACTATTAATATTTACTAATACATGACAAATAACGTGTCATATAGTCGAAATTCGAATAACATGCTTATTTTCTCAACACAACCCAGCTATCCCCAATCGTGTATCAAGTATCAACTACATATATTTGTACTTATCCTATCAATTTAAATATAGTATTTTCAAATTAGACACAAACATCACTAATATAAAAAAAAATTGGATAAAAATCACCGAATATTGGTGTTGACACTTTTTATCACTGATATCATCATAAATTTATATATTTGTATGATGATATCGTCATAAAATAGTGAAAAAATATTGGAAAAAAAAATTGGCGATATTTATGTATCCAAATCTTCACCATTGATAATATTTATGTCCAATTATGAATTACTTAGTAAAAATTTAGAATGTATATATATGTGTGTGTGTGTGTGTGTGTGTGTGTGTGTGAGATTGATGGAGCATTTTAACATAAATTTAATGGAAACTGTCACTAAACACTTTTAACGTCACTCGATATGACAATGTTTGTAAAACGTTTTTAACAAATTTTAACGTTATTTTTTTAACATCGTTAATAACCTTTTGTCTAGTGTTTTTTTTTTTTTTTTTGGAAAGGTAAGAGGATGTTTCATTAAACACCAGCACCCTGTGAAACAACAAGTCCCTTTTGTCTAGTAGTTTAGTACGTAGATTTATTGTCATATATATATATATATATATATATATATATATATATATATATACTAGTTTTATCTTCGCGCTACGCGCGAATGATTTTAGCATATTATAAATGATAATAGCAAGTAAAATTTGTAGAGGTTAATTTGTGCTATCAAGAATCGTAAACAATGGGCATCAAAGAAATCGACGATTAAGAAAAAACTAAAAAAAATCATGAACGAATAATAAAATGTAAAAAATTTATTTTGTACATTGATTAGACTTTCACATGTAAATAAGACTTGCGTTCACTTTCTAATGAAATATAGAAACACATATAAGGTGAAAGTACATAAATATCAAGGATAAAAAGAAAGATAATTTGATAAAGGAAATATAAAACTAACATACCCTCAAAATAATGTATATTATTGATATAGTATAATATAGTATCAGTAATTATGATTATAAAATACATAAAAAAATTATAAAAAAGATATTGATGAGAGAGAGAAAAAAAAATAATATACATTAAAAAAATATTTACAAAATAGATTAAAAAAACTAAAAAAAAAGAAGATATAGTATAATTAAGAAAAAACCCTTAAAAATCATGAAAGAATAATAAAATGTAAAAAATTTATTTTGTACATCGATTAGATTTTCTTGGGTAAATAAGACATGCGTTCGCTTTTCAATGAAATATGGAGACACATATAAGGTGAAGAGAAATAAATATCAAAGAGGAAAAAATATAGAATTTAATAAAGAAAATATAAAACTAACATACAGTCAAAATAATGTATGTTATTGATATAGTATAATATAGTATCAGTAATTATGATTATAAAATACATAAAAAAAATTATGCAAAATATATTGACGAGAGATGGAGAAAAAAAATAGTATACATAAAAAAAAGATTTACAAAAGAGATTGAAAAAAAACTAAAAAAAAAACGATATAGTATAATTAAGAAAAACCCTTAAAAATAATGAACGAATAAGAAAATGTAAAAAATTTATTTTGCACATCGATTAGGCTTCCATTGGTAAATAAGACATGCGTTCGCTTTCCAATGAAATATGGAGACGCATATAAGGTGAAGAGGGAAATAAATATCAAAGAGAAAAAGAAATAGAATTTAATAAAGAAAATATAAAACTAACATACAGTCAAAATAATGTATGTTATTGATAGTATCAGTAATTTTGATTATAAAATACATAAAAAAAATTATACAAAATATATTGATGAAAGAGGGAGAAAAAAAACCAATATAAATATAAAAAAATTTACAAAATATTAAAAAAACAAAAACAAAAACAAAAACAAAAAAAGAAAGGCAAAGAAAAAAGAAATAAGAAAAAAGAAAAAAGAAAAAAAAACTGGAAACGCACAAAGGCAAAAAAAAAAAAAAAAAAAACCCCCGCCACGTGTCGCCGCCTGGCGACGCCACGTGGCGGTCTGTGGATGAAAGTTGAAAGGGGAGTTTGTGTTTATTATCTATGTTATAGATATATATATATATATATATATATATATATATATATATTATCTGTATAAAGATAAAAATAGACACCCTAATACATCTTCTGCGCTAAATTATTACCTTTTAATGGTGAGAACGAAGATACGATTAAAATTTTCGGGTATATAGTAAGAGAAATTGCTCAATTTGCCACCAATTTTATAACATTTTTTCATTTTCCATCAAAAAACTAATTTTGTCCAAAATGCCACCGATATGTCAACAATGTTGACATCTCATAGTGAATAGCAAAAATAGATGTCAACATTGTTGACATAGATGATGACATTTTGGGACAAATTAGTCTTTTGGTGAAAAGTGGGAAAATGTTAGAGAAATTGCCTAATTTACCACCAAGTACATAACATTTTTCCACTTTCCACCAAAAGCCTAATTTTTCCCAAAATGCCACCTCTATGTCAACAATGTTGACATCTAATAGTGAAGGGCAAACATAGATGTCAACATTGTTGACATAGATGGTGACATTTTGGGAAAAAAATAGCATTTTGGTGGAAAGTGGAAAAATGTTATGAAATTGGTGGTAAATTAGGCAATTTCTCCAAATGTTATGAAATTGGTGGCAAATGGGGCATTATTCTCTCGTAACATATCAGACTAAAACACGAGAAATAAAAAAATTGGCTGTTTCATTCCCATTGTAATTTTAGTTGGCCATAGTTTGTCTTTTATAAGTTTTTACCAAGATAAAGAATCGTAAAGATGGTTTTTCGGAACGTGTTCACATGATTATCGTTCCTCTGTTTTTTTGTCCATGTTCCTTAACTTGAGATTTGGGGGGTCTCATGGGCGGTGGATCGTTCTCGTCGGAGAAACCTTTCTCTTGCCCGAGGTCTGTACCCATATACACCAGACAAACAAAAGGGAGACCCAAATTCTGAACAAAATAATGCAGAATGTAGATGAACAAATCCAGCAACAAAATCACCCATCGATCATGAGTTCGGAGTCGAGCTTACCGAGCTCGATTGGAGAAGAGAGAGAGAGAGGATGAGGCCTCACTCTGCGGCGGAGAAGAAACAAAAAGAGAAAGCCCTAATTTATCACAAAATCAAACTGGAGAATCGCTTTCGAGGTGCTTCGCATCCAATGGGCTTCGGTCCTTCTCCTACCTTTTCATGATCACTTGCCGGTGGTGAACGATTCATCCTTCTCCGGCGCTAGTGTTAGGGTGGTTTTGTTTATTCTAGAAAAAAAAAATGGTGTTTTCTTTGTTAAAGTTCAATTAATGTTCAAACAACTTTTTTTTTTCTGTGTCCAGGTAAAGTCGAAAAAAAGGATTAGGAGAGGGAGAGATGTTGTTTTTGTTATTTTTAATGAAAATAAATATAAATTTGATTAGTAGATGAAATATAATGGCATTTTAATAATTCACATCACTTCCCTCAACACGTGATGGGCACGTGACTATTTTCGGTCTATTTTGATGAAAATATTAAAAGGTGGAATAAAAAAATTTTGAGGTCTAAATTGAAGGGGTGAAAAGGCAGCTTTTAAAATTTTGAAAGACGATTGTTAGAGTCGTCATAGTTTAGAGGACAAAAATGTCATTAATTCATGATTAAATGGTATGTAAAATATAAGCGCCTAGGTGGAAAAGTGTTCTATAACAAATAAGATTCAATATCTATCTATATGATTCTCTGCCTTTTTATCCAAATTTTTATATCAACCAAAGTGATAATGAGTATCCTTGTGGGCAACAAAGAATCAAAAAGCAATGAAATAGCAAAAAGTAGTGAAATATCTTTAAGTGGTGACGATAGTAATGTCTCGAGGATTTAAATTATGATTCATTATGTATATAGTTATATTTACACTTTCACATTATATATAGCCAATTTATTTTTTTTATAAATATTAGGTAAATGACTATGTTCATGTATTTACACGCGTAAATATTTCATCATTTTATTTCAATAAAAGAGAAAATCAAGAATGTAACGTTATGTTTGTGGCACATTTATCTAGTATTTACGAAAAAAGTGATTATATAACAATGTAAAAGTATAAATATGGCTAATTATCTAATTATTTGTTAAATTATAATCTTGCTCTACGTTGTTATCAAAAGTCATAAATATCTTCCTTTGTGATGTCAAAAGCAATGTTTGTTCGAACCGAAAAGTGACACAAAAATATCCACTATCTTTATAAGAAATCCACAAAAATAAAATGGGATTGGTTTATATTCCACGCTGTATATAATTATTTGTCTGCACAGTTGTATAGATCAGAGGATTTGGGGTAAGATAGTTACCCATGTTAATGGATTTGAAGTATCAATTTAAAACATGATTAGGTAGTCAAAGATTGATTTGTATCATATTAGTTGCAAAAATATGCGTAAAGCATTTATCATTAATTTTTGACACGTACGTATATACTCCTATGATATTTTTAGTTTCATTCAAGCACATGATTTTGTTTACCAACTCTGCTTCCCATTAGGTGTTTAATTAGGGGTGATGCAGTTAAATAGCTAATTTAAAGTTATGAAATTGTAAAATAGTCAAAATTTGTCTTAATTTAGTGAAATAATCAAAATGTGCAGTAATCTGGTTTCATTTTTTTTAAACCAAGATTAATTTTTTTGAAAGTGATAAATTACTTCTAATAATCGTCAAAAATTTTAATCTTGGCTGTCAAAAAAAATTTAAACGTAAATTTGGCTATTTTGCTGAAAAGTTGAAACTTTGGTTATTTTACTAATCAATAAGTTTCAAACAATTATTTTGTACAATTTTTCCTTTAATTAGCTTCTTACTAATAATACTGCCAGATTAGTTAAGTGAAACTTCGGAGCAATTAAATAAGTTTAAAACTACAAACAATAACAATCAAGAGCCGCATATATTAGATAAGTTTTACAAATTGAAATATATATTTATATATACATATGTATAGTACGTAACTTGATTTAGTGGTAATTCCACATCATTTTTAAAGTGGAAGTCGTGGGTTCAATCACAATCGATGACAATATTGAGTAACTACCAAAAATAAATTAGTGTCCGGTTACTTAAATTTTGGAATAATAGAGACCAAGATGAGAATGTTAGTAGTACACACCAGAGCCGTCTCAACTAAATCGGAGGTCCTGGGCGAAGAAAAAAAAGGGGCCTAATTTTTTTTTTTCTTTCAATAATCCCAAAAAAATAAAAATAAAAATAATTAACATGAAAGTCATTTTTTTTTGTCTTTTGGCCTTTTTTATCTTATTAATTTCAAATCACAATTTTTTTTAGTTTGAATATGGTAAAATTATTTAAAACAGTGATTAATAAGAGAAAAAAAAATTGGAAACTAAGATGTTGTTATGATAGAAAAATATATTATTAGAAAAAGAATGAAAATTGATATATTGTATTTTAAAAATAAGATACCTACTATAATTATCACACTTGAAGCAAGTTTAAACAAAAGAAAAACAATAAATGAGATATTCTTAGAATTAAAAAACAAAATGATAAAATGAAAAAACTTTAATTTTTTCAATCCAAAAATTATAGTTTCAATATTTTTAAGCAGAAAGTGCTTAAAGATCGAGATAAGAAATCTTATAACAACTCGTCACAAAGTTTGAGGTATTGGGATAATCGAAGAACTCCAATGTTTAAACATTAATTATACCAAAAGTTTCTAAATCATAGTCTTTAAAGGGCTAAATTAATGACATTTACTTTATTTAGCAATTTGGACTTTCAATCTCTATTGTTGTTATCCATGTGGGACTCTTAGATCTTGTCTTAGTTATCCACACCAAGTTATATAATAGTAGCTCGATGCTCTCCATTAGAAAAATGTGGCATAATACTAAAAAATACACAGACAAACAAGACAAAATTATTCAAGACTAAATTTTGATGATTACACATCATATGTGAACTTCCGATGATTTGAAGATTGACCACATTAATCTTTGAGGAACTCAATGACTCTTTCACTATGTTTTGTGAGGTTAATGAATGAAGTCAAACAATCAAGGACCACCAATCGTGGAGATAGAAATTCGAGTGCCTACATCGCCAAAAGACCAACTGGAAAACTCTAACTAAAAATCTGAAAGATGACTAAAACATCTTCAGGACATGAGCAAGACCACTGGGAAAAGCACATAAGGGAGAAAAACATCATGATAAATATGAAAATCCCCAAAAGATTGATTTGTACGGGAGATCCTTATCCTTGGGGTATTTTGCCACAACACACCAAACAATAATATATAGAGAGTGAAGAGCTGATCTTCCCGACATGAACAACAGCAGTGTAGCCATGACAAACAACAAAGATAGTGACAAAGAAGACATAGAATGAACAAAAAACTCTTAAAAAACAAAAAATAGAACGAAAAAAACTCGAATATATAGAAATCTACAATGCGAGCTCCTCCACGTAGTCACCACGCCGCAAGTGGCATATAAAGATTTTAAAGCCATGCTTTATATCACACATAAAAATTGTAATGGAAATTAAGTATATTTTTTTAAATGTATATATTAGATATTAAACTTACGTTTTGTTGCGAGTGTAAAAAAGTAAATAATAATATAATAATGTTTATTAGATATCCTAATAATCATATAACATCTATGTATATGATTTCTATACTGGTACTCATAGAAAAAAATTATATACATATAAAAATCATTGTGTAATAATGCAATTTCCAACAAAAAATCTAACTTAAGAGAAAATATGGGCTTATATGTAGCTGCTCGCATAAAAAATCTAATACAAATTGATACCTATACATGTTTATTTTGGATGGCTTTGATGTTTGATATTAATTTTACCAAGAGCTTGTATGTTTCAAAATTGACAATTATAATAAGGGCAGTGTAGATTTATGGCTATTTTCAAACTTGAAATTGCAAAATAGCCACCGTTTAGATAATTATTATTTATTAGCCACACAACATTATTTTCTATCAGATATAGACTGAATTACCCTTTAATTTAAATTTCGTCCAGCGCATTAATTCATAATGAAAAAACGAAAATAAAGATAAAAAAATTAATGATGCGATTAATAAGGCATATTTAATGGTACACGTAACCAATTACACAATTTAAAAAAGAAAACCAAAACATATAAGCCATTCAACACATTAAAATCGCAGAAAAAATTTCTTGGAGAAGATAAAAGCCACATATCAATGATAATTAACAATAATTAATTCTGAACAAAATCATAAAAATATTGACGAAAAGAGATAAACAAACGCTTATTAACAAAAATTAACGATTATTTACTGTGAAGAACATATAATCTTGAGACCAGTACGTTATTAACGATTATTATTGATTATTAACTGTTATATATTACTAATTATTACTGCGAAAATTTGAAGAAAAACATAAAAATGAAACGTGTCCTTTGTATAACGGTTTTTTTTTTTTTTAAAGTTTATTTTGAAATCATAAAATCCAGATTCTATAATTAAGGAATTTAAAGAATAATGATATTTTTTTAATACGAAAATCAATTTTATTAATTAACTAATAAGGGTATATTCGGTACAAAATAAGTGGTTTCACTCGCCACATCATCAATTTGGCTAATTATCAATTATTAACTAAACGTTGGTTATAATAAAATTAATATGTTTTAAGTGGTTTAGTTGTTAACGATTCTCTTATAATAATATACTATTTTTAGAAAAAGATAGTTATAATAATATTTAGTGTATATGTTTTTTCGTTCTTAAACACTTAACAAATGTGTATTCACCAATAATATGTAATAAATACATGATTCTTAAAAAGGTATTATCTATTTGTGCCTATGTTTTTATTTTTATTTGTTGATTTCATTTTAAAGTTCTATAGTTATATAATCATATAGAAATTGGCTAATGGCTAACATTTAATCAATTATAATTAACAAATCATTAAATTTATCTACGATTAAGTTTACAATTTTGTCCAAATAATTTTTATTAATTGAGTTGTTTGGAGAAAATTATCAATTTAATTACAATTAATAGAAGTAGTTAATTAATTAAAATTAACATAATGTTAATTATTTAGTAAATAATAAGTTTAATATACCTTCATATAAATTTCTTCATTTTATGTATAACCGGTGAATGTACAAATAAGGTTAACATTGGTTAATAAAAAGAAAAAAATTATCAGCTCCATTAAAAAAAATCGAATAAAATTAGGTGATCTTTTCTTTATATATTTTATAAAGTGCATGAAATAATATTTTTATTATTATTTAAGTTTGGCCGATTAAAATTTATACTTAATTAATCGATTAAAATAAAGAATGGACAATTAACTCAGTAGCCTAATAACTTACTATCATTTAAAAAAAAAAATAACTCAAGTTTCATTTCATTATGGAAATAGTCCCAATAAGTTGAAGTTAATTAAATTAATTAAATTAGTTGAACAATTAATTTAATTAATTTCAGTCTGATAGATTATTTTCCTAATAAAATGAAACTTGAGCTAAATCATTAAAAAGAAGTAAATGATTGGTTAGTTGTAACAAATATTTGAATAAAAAAATTAGAATAAAATTGTTTAAAACAAATCGGTTAAAACTAAAAGTTATTTACAAAAACCACCTAATCTAATATACATTCTAGCAAAAAAAAAAAAAAAAAAAAAAAAAAAAAAAAAAAAAAAAAAAAACTAATCTAAAATAAACAATGTAACCACCACTCACACACATAAAATACATAATCATACGTAGGCCTGTGAATGAATCTCCATATTCTTACACTACAAGTGTCATCAACATGTCATGGTCTTCCTAACAATATCTATCTCCTCCCACGCAAGCATTTTTGGAGAAGCAGCAGCTTGAATGAAATTTACCACAAACCCGAAAACAAAATTTCAGACTTACCCGTATTTCCATTCCAAATCCCCCACCGAGATAAAAACAAATCACGATTAAATAAATAAAGATCTTATCTTCCAAAAAATTGGACCATTCTCCGAGTATCAAAACCGGTCCAGGATTCCCTGAAAACCAACGAAACCAAACACAAGTTACTAAACTTTATCCAATACAAGAAAGTTGAGTAGAAAAAGAAGAAGAAGAAGAAGAAGAAAAAAAAAGATGCGATTTTGAAGGTCGCTTTCTAGCTGGAATCTCCACAACATTACTGTAACTAAAAAACCTACGAACCTTTATTGATCTTCAGAAAGCCTGCGAAAACAAACTACTGAATAACCCACCAACTGTTCGACGAAAGTCCCCAACCAACTTCTTTTTTCCCTTTTTATCCCTTCTCCATGGCTACGATTGGATGTTTTTTCACGACGGACTAACCTTTCTCATATTCCGAAAAGAAAGTCCTGAGATAACAAACTAGTTCTGAACCACCCACCAACTGTTCGACGAAAGCCCCAACCCAAATTTTTTTTCCCCTCCATGGCTCTTCCGATCAGATATTTTCACACGACGCCCCGGCGATTCCTCGGTGGCGAGATCGTCTTCCCGGCGCCGCCGAGGGTCACGGCAAACAGGACGCGCGAGTCGTACGTGAGCGACTCGAGCTTCGACACGAACATGGTGATCATACTCGCAGCTCTTCTCTGCGCGCTGGTCTGCGCGTTGGGTCTGAACTCCCTCGTGCGGTGCGCGCTTCGAATCGGCGACGGCGGCGACTCGGCGGAGCGTACGGCGGCGACGACGGGGCTGAAGAAGAGCAGACTCCGCCGGATTCCTGTGGCGGTGTACGGCTCCGGCGCCGGAAGTATTCCGGCGACGGAGTGTCCGATCTGTCTCGGCGAGTTCGAGGATGGCGAGAGGGTCAGGGTTCTTCAGCCGTGTAACCATGGGTTCCACATCCGGTGCATTGACACGTGGCTTCTCTCTCACTCTTCGTGTCCGAATTGCCGGCATTCCTTGTTGGGCCCGGATGAAGGCCCAGAGAGTGGACCGGTCTGAATTGGGAGGTTAGGTTGAGGTACCAAACTTAGTGGTTTTACACGTGTCCTTTACACGTCTTCAAGATTGTATATAGAAGAAGGAAAAAAAATGATAGTAATCATAATTTTGATTATGTGTAGCTTAGCCCGGTAAGAGAAATTAGTGTTTGGTTTACGGAGTTGGTGAGTTTTCTAATTCATCTAAGAAACCTTAGCCAATCCGGGACAGTTGATTTTGTTTCAAGCGTGGCTTTTACTTAAATATCAAAGTTATTTGAGTGCAAGATTAGCTCTTAAATGCTAATTAATGTGTGTGTGCATTTTTTTTTATTTTTTTTTTATTTTAACGTTTAATAGAATAGCTTATTTTTACACTCACTCTTGCTCCGACGTGTAAAACCCCCCACTTGTATTGAAAATGATATTTATGAGCTTGTTCAGATTCAATGTAGTACATTAAGTTGCCGTACTGATCCTAGAGCGTTGGATAGTATTTGTTTAATTATTTCCCTGTTAAAAAGGTAGAGCAGGAACATTATTGATATTAGTTCCGATAATGCAAAGTGACATGATTGAATACAATTTTATTTTAGAGATAAGCTCAAGGAAGTGTTGCAACTTTTTATATTATTCGAGAAATTAAATAGTTTTGTATACGTCAAAGCTTGTAAAGTATATGTCGAAACTTATGAACTTATGGTATACGGTTTGGTATTGTTAATATTTTCTCATTTCTACTTGGATTGAGACTACATCTTTTTGTAAATATAGCTAAAATGGCCATATTTAAACGAGCGTGCTAAAGTGACTAATTTATGAAGGCTAAAATTTTGTAACACAAGTAATACAATAACCTCAATCTTCTTGACAGCAATGCATGTCTTTGAAGAAGATTAGAAGGTGAAAATCTAGAAGACATGAGAAAATATAGTAAATATTTGAGCTTTTATATTATAAACATGTCTAATTAGAAAACTAAATATCTTTTCACCAAAATTTTGCTCGACCCAAAAAACTTCTTCTCTCACAAATATTTATTAAATTTTCTATTTCTCAACAACCAAAATATATAACATAAAATTTATCAACTTGTCTCCAGTTTTTCAACATGTTTCGGATTATTTTAGGACTTCCAGAAGTTTTTTCTCCAAGGTTATTTTTGCCTAGAAGATTATGTTTATTCAATTTATGACACCTTTGAAATATGAACTCAAGTTGAGTATACTTTTATTCAATATTTTCTCAAATGTTTCGTCGAGAAACGTCTCGAATTTTTGCTCATTATGAAAATGAAATCGCTAATGACTAGAAATGCCTCGAAGCTTTGATCAATTTCGAAATGCCTCGAAGATTGGAGTTTGTGAGATCAGATACACGTGAAAAACGAGTCCACCATATGTACGCATGTGTTTCTTCACCCGATCGAGAGTAAGAGAAATATATTACTCCATGAAAAAAATTGTACTTAATTTTTAAGGAAAAAAATACATTTCCATTTAAATGAAGTTCAACAAAATCAACCATAAATGGGCATTGAACGACTCACCAACTCTCTCTTTTATAGTTGGTTGATCTTATAGTTTCATCCATAGTCCTAAAATTTGGGCAACATCAAAGCTCAAGCAAAAACCAAAAAACCAAATCAAGTAAACATCTTGATACATGGCAAGAACAAGTTGGGGTTCATTTTTAGGAATTACAACATTTAGTGTGGGATCTTTTCAATATGCACTGCTTGGTTCATCTTAATTAATTTTATTTTAAAAATATAAGTACCTTCTCTTATACCCTTCTATTTTTGTTAGTTTATTTTTTGTTATATTATATTATATTTTTATATAAAAACCAAAAAGAAAAAGAGAAATATAAACAGCTAAACCACTTGAAACATACCAATTTCACTTTAGCCAACGTTTCAATTTTTTTTTCTCTTAAATTGCCATTTTAATGACATGTCAAAAGAAGTAGATTATATTATACCGAAAATAACCGTATCTAACTACATAATTATATTTAATTTATCAAATAAAATAAATTAAAATTTATATTAATTTTACCTAAATTCTAGGATAGCATTACTGCTTAGAACTTGATTTCATTTTCTTCCCGAAGCAGCGTCCAAACAAAACACTCCTTAATTCCGATAGCCCTAATTATCAAATCGCTGAATTTTCTTTCGTCTTCGATGAATTGACGAGAGCATGATGGGTTTTTTCTCCTTTTGTCATCATAGCCAGGTTTGTTCCATATGTAGGATTAGATCATACCGATTTGAAATGGCGATGCACGAGAAGAAGAAGATCGCCAGTCGCTGACTTGGAATTGGATTTGAATTATGGATCCGAACCTGCTAGGGTCTAAAGCCGGCTTAGGCGTGGCCTTTCTCTGTCTCGAGAAACGACGTTGTTGAACGAACTTGATGTTGATGACGATATCGATGATTTTTATTCCTAGGAAGATGTATTCAAAAGTGGGGTTTCTTTTCCAAGATTTTTTTTAGTGTTATTATGAAATTGTATTAAAACAATTATTTTTCTTTGCGTGTGTTTATCTGACAAAATCTGAACTTCGTGTGCTATTAGGAATTAGGATTCTCTAAGAGCAACTTTAACGGTGCAAATAAAGGACTTGCTAGCAATTTTAGAAAAATTAAAGCTAGTTGCTTACCATTGTTGCACTTTTTTTTCATTTGCTTAGTTAAGCAAAGTAGCTCAATGGAGCCAATTGCTCTAGCAAAACAAATGGGTCCCACTCTTTTTTAAACAAATGAGAAATGTAGCTAGTGTATATCACACTCCCCTTTCTCCATGTGAGTGTATCTCACTCTCTAGTTTTGGAAGTGAGTTTGAGCAACAACCATGATTTGATATTTTTAGCATTTATTTTTTTTATTTTTTTTTTTAAAGTTACCCATCCGGATGGCTTAGCTAGGAGAGTAATTGGCTTACCAATGGAGAAGAATATTGTTGTAGCTTGAATTGCTTATGTGGCATGGTAAGCTAATTTGACATTAGCTAACCATTGAAGATGCTCTAATAGTTCATCGCATTTGCACCGAATGTAAATTTATAGAGAATTAATTACATGTGATTTTGAGGCAAATACACCGTTTGAGTTATGATAGTAAACTTTTTACTCAATATACAGTTTAGGATATAAACTTGAAGAAAATAAGTAATGAGATTTGACCTTGGGGTGTCACGTTTCATATTTCTGGTCTTCTTGAGTTAAATATATAACCAGTTTTCCTTATTGTGATTCTTTGGAAGCTGGATAATATATTTGATTCATACTAGAACTTCCCTAATAGACTTCAAGATAGTTGTTGTTATTATTTTTTTTTCCCTAAAATTTTATCTTTATTGCAGATGCGTACTCATTTGGGCCTCTCAAAACGCGGTTAGCCACCAAAGTTTGATACGGGGGAATCGTGTATTCAGAATTGTTTTTGTTTATAAATGTTAATTACTGTTAATAGATGTTGATATGACTCCGGTTTGTAATTGTTTAAAGTTACCCATTGTGGTGGTTCAATGTTATGATACTTTTATTTTATTTTATTTATAAAGGTTAATTAAAATATTTCTATATGGTTCCTTGTGTCCATGGTTCAGAGTAATGCGTAAATGACTAATTATAAACTACTATTAATCTTCATAAACAAACAAAAACAAATTATTATTAACTGTTATTAACCATTATAAATTAATGTGATTGCGAATTAAAGAAAAAAAATAGAGCGTATGATAGAGAAAATGAGAAAAATTAAGAAAATAATGTTGTGGGGGTCAAAAATCAATTTTCTAAAAATAAAAATAACAAAACCATTTAAGTTGGGCTTTGGACCGACCAAAGCCCAACAACAGACCTAGTCCGGCTCCCAGGGGTATGCCTGGACCCAGCTCGACTCATGGAGCTCGGTCCAGGCCCAATAAAGAGCTCGGTTCGCCACAAGAAGAGCCGCACGCGTTGACTCAGCACGAAGAAGCGGTCTCGATCAGATAGAAGACCTCGCCGCAAAGACCGGATCTGGGATAGCTTTGACTAGCGACGCAACGGAGCCAAACTGACAAACACGTGTCCGCTTCCGCAGGCCAACCTCGACTATAAATAGAAGCTGATATGTCAAATTTCACACACGCAAGCTAACGGATTACTTTCGATCGTTCATTACTTTATTACTTTGAGTTCGTCCTTATCAAGTTCGGCACTTCGCCTCCTTCCGGTCTGTAATCTATTTAATTATTAATAAAAGCTTCGAGCATTTATATTTATTTCGGTTCATTTCTTTAAAATTTCTTTTGCTTCTTATATGACGTCTCCTGAAACCCATACTTATAATAAATCAAATATATAAATACTATATTATAATTTGAGATTGTTGAAATCGACATCAACAAAAGTCAAATACTTTACTTATTTAAAAAATTCCAAAAATTAATAATTCCAAAAATTAATTCGAATTATTAAACACACGTTGGGTAAAATGCAATTTTAAGTTTTGAAAAAAGCTACTTATCTACAGTGCAAAAAAAAAGTAATAATTTTATTTCTTAATTTGTTTGATAGTAAAATCATTTACATTTTTTTTTATATAAGAATAAAAAAAATATTACAATTGCTCTTAAATTGCTAACATTTTGACAAGGTATTATTTTCAATTAATCCAATGCTTACATTTCCTATATACTTTACATTTATTTGTTTAAATTTTGACAACTTATTTCTCTTAATTCTTCAAATGTGTCAAAATAGTCTTCATGTAATCATCCCAAACATAAGTAAAAACGATATTTTTTGGAATTATGCATATCATTTTCTCAACTTTAATTGTATGTAGCGCCCATATTTTGGAAACTATCCATTGTCTTCTTTTCAAATTTAGTTCTCCAAATACACATATGTAGTTTTTATTCTATAAATATTCCATTTTATAGTATTTTCCTTGTTTTTTTAATTATAATAAAGTTCAAAATCATCTTAAAATTTCAGAAAGTCTGATTTGAAAATATAGAATATTTAGAGAATGGTAATGTTAAAAACGTTAAAAACAGTATGTTTGGAATCATCCGTATCAAACTCAAACCAAGCCCAATAAACAACTGCACGAAAAAGCACTTAAACACAAGAGGCCTAGTCCATATTCTCAGAAGAGCCTATATTCGAGACCAAATTATTCTCCCATTATTGATCAATCAAAAGATTCAAAACTAATAAATATTCTTCTCGAAACCAACAACCTAACGGCTAGCGCAACGGCTAGTAAAGTACCCACTTGATTTGACCCCCGATTAGTATGTTTTATTAATTTATTTTTTGTGCGCGCTCAATCTCAAGCTCAGCAATGCAACTAGAAGAAGAACAAAAGTCATGGGAGATCAAAGTTCACGCCAAAGCAAAAAGATTCAATTTCAAACTCAAAGCCACCACATTCTCTCCCAATTGGAAGGTCCACAGAGTCCACGTTCTTCTCAAGATCCACAAGTTTTTCTTCCTCTTGAACTCTCGCTCCGGACCTTCAAGCCTTTCTCACAGAACCTTCAAAACAAAATTCTGTCGAATCGCCGAAAAATTCCGTTCTATCGCTGCCAAGAAACCTAGCTTTCGTCCAAAACCAGAAGCTAAGTTCTCTTTGAATCGATTCCGAAGATACGCATCGAAGGTACACTGAGATTGATTTCTCTTTGTTTATTTATTTCTTAAAGTATATTAGATTCGTTTATTATATATTCTTTTAAAAAAAATTTCAGGATCCGATTTGTTTCGGTACTTTGGCCTCGGGGATTCTCGGCTTTGTTTTACAAAATAGGGTTTTTTCCAGATCTGTTATAGTGGTTTTGACGTGTATTGCTTTGCTTATGAAGAGATATGAAGCACGGAAAATTGGTAAGTTTTTAGTTTTCTTAGTTGCAGCATCTTTTGCATGTTTTTCTATAGAACACGATAGAAATAAGAGTCTATTAGGTATATAACTATATTTATAGTTTCACATTACTATATAGATAACGTTTCATAAATCTTAGGTAAATTGCAACGTCCATGTATTTACACACGTAAATTGACGTAAATTTCCAAGCATTTTATTTCAATGAACGGGCAAACCAGTAATGCCTCGTCGGACAAACCAAGAATGCTATGTCATTTTGCGGCTATTTATCTAAGATTGACGAAACGTTGACTATATAACAATCATAAATGTTTTTATTGCTAATTACCTAATTTTTTGTATAAATAATAACTATCGTACAAGATATGTTGAAAGCTATGCACCGATATACGTTTGGAAGGTTTGCAAAGCTATCGGTTTTACCATGTGAGATATTTGGTGATTAAAGTATGAATTAATGACATACCCGTGAAATATATAGCACTATGCGGTGTAAAAACGTGTCCCTTGTGATATAAAATCTCGATTTTTTTTTCTTTAATATTATAATTTGTGTTATGACGACACTCATTCCTTGTGTTTTAAACTCAATTTGTCGGTTAAATGAGCACGCTTTTGTAACATAAGTAAGAAAATTTGTCAAAATGCCATTTTCTTCTCTTAAAAATAAATAAATAATTTTTTTTTAAAAGAATCGAATACGAAAAAAATATATTCAATTTATTTTTCTTCTCATGTCAACAATATTCAGTTTTTTTTTTTTTCTTTCTTTTCTTCTTCTAAATCTTATATAATACATTTTTTTGAATAAAATATATACACAAAAGCAATGGCAAACAAATAAATTGTTCAAGAATCGATAATACTTAGACAACTAACAAAAGTCTCTCAACTTGTAAAAATGCTATAGTTGTAAGCCCACTTTGAAATCATGAGCACCATTTTACAAAAGAAATGAAACTCCATATTAAAAACAAAACCTAAAATAAAAATAAAAATTTATTGGCTTCTCATTTCTTGTATAAGAGGAAGCCATCTTTTAGCACTTGGACGTTCATTTCTCTTTTTTCTTCTCTAAAGCTCCCGAAAATAGCCGAACACGCTATGAAAAATAATAACAAAGGGGAATGTATGTTTTTTAGGTTACAAAATTGTTTAAGTAAGTTTCGGAGTGTTTATCGGATCACGACCTTTAAATGACATCAAACTACCCAAATTTGCTAAAAAAATCAATGCGTCGCGGATCCATGGGCACAGTGTCATGACCGTTATCTAAGGCTTAAAATTTTCAAAATCATTGGTAAACACATGTGAATCAATCTATGCAAAAGAAGCACTTTGCTCTACCTAACACACAAAACAAGACTGAAAAAAACACCTAATAATATACAAAAAATCACTCGCAAGACAAGAAAAATCCTCCCAAACAAAAAAACTTACATTGTACTCAATGTAGTCGTGCAAAAACATGGAGAAAGAGACTTACCTTGCAGGGATGGCCGATCGCCCCTATTCGTCGCTGCCATGGTTATCATCTAATTCGGTTCGTAAGGAACATAAGGGCTTGGCTCCCACGGAGGGTAGAAGGGATATGGCGCCATGAGGTGTTGCGAGTACGCGATGTAGATGGAGGCATCGCTCCATCTTGCGCATCGGGAGGAGAATCGTTGATGCTTTGTTGGTGAGACGTCCGTGTGTGGTAGACGCTTTGGTGAAACTCATCTCGCTCTCTTTGTCTCTTGCCAAGGTCGGTAAGGAAACTCCTGAGTATATTATGGCGTTGGCCTAGCGTTGTGATGTTCCAGTCGATTCGACCCAAGTGTTGGTCGAAGCGGTTCATCATGGCCATCATTTCATTATAGTTGGCTATGGGTGATTCTTGAACCTCGGTTGGAGGTAGGACATCCTCGGGGACATCTAGGATGAGAGCATTCAGGTTGCCTTGATATTGCTCCGAAATTTAGATGAACCCGCAATCGTCCGGGTGTGCCCTTCCATGGTTCCAATGCTTCAAGCTCATAATTTTTTTGGTCGTCAATTGGATCACCTATCTTATTTCGCGTATTAGAAGTTGGAATCCGAAGTCACTTGTCGAGGAAGAGTTGCGTGATGAGCCTCTCATGGTCAAGTGTGAATCGGTGTTGCGATTCGTACAAAACACAAACCTTTCATTCAAAATCTTTCCAATGTTGATGTCTTTCCCAATAAGGATGCACGCCAGACGTTGAAGATCAATCGTGTGATTAACGCACTTATCAAATACCCTCAAACTTAAACCGTTGCTTGTCCTCAAGCAACAAAACAAATAACACAAAATAAAACACACAAAAGAAGTTACCTACACTAAATTGGTAAATCTCAATGCTTTAAGTAAAATAACTGACTCATATTTGCCTCAATTTCAAACCTCTAGACTTACATCGACACGGAAATCTGTGGTCTTAAACTCTAAGTCAACTACCAAATGTAAAAGAATCCATACAAGTTCGTTTTAGCTCAAGCCGTTTGCAATGTTCTTTTGTCTCAATTAGCTTTCGATTCTCAAGTCTCGTAGCCTTTCCAATCCTAATATGCGACCACAAGAATCGATTATGTTGAATGATAAGTTATTCGATTCGACACACCATAAGCCTTCTCTTCACCCTTGATCTCCACTAATGCGCACATGTCATTCCTAGTTCGTCAATGGGTCTTAAAGGCTTGTAATGTTTTAGGCTCGGGTCAAAGGTAAATGGAATTTTTTTTAGTAGCTCAAACATCGACCTTAGCGACTCAAATCTCTCACCAAAATCACAACCCTCATACAAAACTCATTCACTCACTCCCACATTCTTGGCATTAACTTTCGCCTAACATGAACGTTTTCCTTAGTCTTTTATTTCCCGTGTTTCCCCTCCAAACTTCAACTCAACAACAATAAGCGACACGTCTCTAAAACAAAAGCATAGAACACCACGCCAAAATTAAAATGTATGACATAAATAGACACTTTTTTATCTCTTTTTTTTTTCTTTTCTTTTGCATGTTTTTTTTTTGCATTTTTTTTATTTCGTTACATAACAATCGAAATAATCACCGGCGTAGTGTGTCAAGTGGATAATATAATATATAGAGACGAGTTGGAGAACATATCATAAAATAGAAAAAATTTCACTCAACCATGTCACTCAAGAGTCGCTAAAGTCAATGAGGTTCTTTGTGAGATTTCAAAATTATTGGCTCGGCTTTTTTCTGACTAAGTATCGAGAAAGGTAAATCGTTCGGCTTTTTGTGAGTGGGTTCTAATTGATACATATTCTCGGGTTGGCTTTTTGGCTCGACGGGTTATTCCTAATGCCTATACCATTCTTACTAGATCAATGTGCGCTCAATTTCGCTTCGACTAGGGATTCGAAAAGGTTCTTAGTGTGTTCGGTGGTCACTTTTTAGAACTGAGTTAGACTACTACTCAAGGTCGTCTAAGCATCGAGACAAACATTAGTCGGGCTTTAAGTGATAACACAAAACTCAACAAGATTCTTTTTCACTCGGTAATTCACGGATTTATTTCACATGTCTGCGGCTTAAGACTATCCATATCATCGACAAACATTTATTGAGTCGGTCAAAGCACACAAAACACCAATTTCTACCAATTATCCTAAAACAAAACAAAAACAACCTAGAAAATCTACTACTAATGTACACAAAAATCCCCCCGCAAGACAAACAATTACCCCCAAACTTAAAACTTACATTGACCTCAATGTAATCACACGGTAAAAATGATGGAATGGGGACTTACCTTGCGGGGGTAGCCGAGCTCCCCTACTCGTCCTCGTCGTGGTCGTCCTCATCCTCGGGTTGTTGTGGGTTGTAGCTGCACGAATCCCATGAAGGGAACGCGGGATACGGCGTCATGAGATGCTGAGGATAGGCCGGGTAACTCGGGGCGTCCGGGTAGATGGTCTGTTGATGCGCCATCCACATATTGTAGATATTTTGTTGAAACCCGTCTCGCTCCCGTTGTCGCTCTCCGAAGTCGTTGAGGAAGCTCCCTAAGGCGTTGTGGGGTGTCACTCAGGCGGGAGTCGAGCCGATTCATCATGGTCATTACGTCGTTGTAATTGTGCTATTGTTCTTGGCGGGTCGGTGCGTACTCTGTTTCATCAGGTGGTCCGAGAATGGGGGCATTTGGGTCGCCTCGGTGTTGCTCCGGGACGTTGATGAATCTCACCCCGTTTGGATGTGCGTCCCCATGCTTCCATTGTCGAAGCTTCATTATCTTCTCGGCATCAATAGGGTCCCCAAGACCAAGTCGGGCTTCATTGTGGACGATTTTCAGCCCTGCTTCTAATCACATGACGGTGATGATGCCACCGTGCCCGAGCGTCACTTCGGTGTCACGGTTTGCGCAGAAAACGAATCCCTCTTTTATCACCTTCCCTATATTGATCGTTTTGCCGGATACGATGCACGCGAGGAGAGCGAGGCGAGGGAGGTCCACGACGTGCTCTCTCTTGTACGGGAGGAGCGTCGAGCAGATGAAGTGTTGCCATGCCTTGGTATACCGGTTGAGATCGGAGATGGCGAGAAAGTTGGGGACGACTTGACCACGCACCCTCTTCGTCTGGTATTGGGCTCCGGGGTGTGCTAGCAAGTGAATCCACTCCTCCCATTGTGGGTGCAAGAGGAGTGGTGCGTACTCGTAATGGTCGGGCTCCGGGATTTCGAGATAGACGTTGATCGCGATCGACGAGATGTTGACATCGACTCTCCTCTCAAACTCTCTCCGACTTTCTCACGAACCAAACCCAAATTTCGATATTTTTTGCAACAAAACTCTCAAAATAACACGTTCAATTCTTTGTTCATCACATTGGTTGGATTTCTTCTTCGCAATTTCTCTTAGCCTTGTGTGTTCTTCATTATCATCTCAAGATAACAAAGGTAAAAATTCTTGGAACTCATTTTCGTTGATGAAGTTGTGTTAGATTCGTGTTTAAACAATGAGTTAGAGTGAATTTGTTGCATGGGTTAAGCCAAATTGTGCCCGATTTATTCATATTTGTGTTAGTTTGGCTCGCCCACCATGTGTTCAATGAGATGTCTAAACGAAATTGTGCTTGAAATTTTGATCACTCGGGGCTTGAATTCATGTATAATAATAAGAGGAAACGGGTTAAGGCTCAAGTTTGGGGGAACGGATCATTCCAAACGTACTCCATGATCGAATGTTGGTTGGATAATTTTGGGTATATTTGTCTTGTAGATGCATCGAGCCGCCTCATCGTCGCGACCCAAGCGTGCTTGACGCTCACTCCCGGCATTGCCATGCCCCCCCACGCTCATCGACGGCGCCGATGAAATATGGGACAAGATTTGTAAAGTGAATTTGCTACCCGAGAAGGTGCTCCAACCTGACTATCGGTGCGGGAACATGGAGCACCAAATTGCGAGCCGACACTGGAAGAAACTCGCCGACATCGAGGTGAGAGCGGCACCAAAGCTCGTTCGGGAGTTCTACTCGAACCTCTTCGTCACCGTAGACATCTTCGTTCGTGTGAGGAACGTGGTTGTCAACATCTCGTCGGTCGCGATCAACGTCTATCTTAAAATCTCGGAGCCCGACAATGACGAATACGCACAACTCCTCTTGCACCCACAATGTGAGGAGTGGATTCACTTGCTAGCACACCCCGAAGCCCAATACCAGACGAAGAGGGTGCGTGGTCAAGTCGTCCCCAACTTTCTCGCCATCTCCGATCTCAACCGGTATGCCAAGGCGTGGTAACACTTCATCTGCTCGATGCTCCTTCCGTGCAAGAGAGAGCACGTCGTGGACCTCCCTCGCCTCGCTCTCCTCGCGTGCATCGTATCCGGCAAAACGATCAATATAGGGAAGGTGATAAAAGAACGATTCGTTTTCTGCGCAAACCGCGACACCGAAGTGACACTCGGGCACGGTGGCATCATCACCGGCATGTGCTTAGAAGCAGGGCTGAAAATCGTCCACAATGAAGCCCGGCTTGGTCTTGGGGACCCTATTGATGCCGAGAAGATAATGAAGCTTCGGCAATGGAAGCATGGGGACGCACATCCAAACGGGGCGAGATTCATCAATGTCCCGGAGCAACACCGAGGCGACCCAAATGCCCCCATTCTCGGACCACCTGATGAAACAGAGTACGCACCGACCCGCCAAGAACAATAGCACAATTACAACGACGTAATGACCATGATGAATCGGCTCGACTCCCGCCTGAGTGACACCCCACAACGCCTTAGGGAGCTTCCTCAACGACTTCGGAGAGCGACAACGGGAGCGAGACGGGTTTCAACAAAATGTCTACAATATGTGGATGGCACATCAACAGACCATCTACCCGGACGCCCCGAGTTACCCGGCCTATCCTCAGCATCTCATGACGCCGTATCCCGCGTTCCCTTCATGGGATTCGTGCAGCTACAACCCACAACAACCCGAGGATGAGGACGACCACGACGAGGACGAGTAGGGGAGCTCGGCCACCCCCGCAAGGTAAGTCCCCCTTCCATCATTTTTACCGTGTGATTACATTGAGGTCAATGTAAGTTTTAAGTTTGGGGGGTAATTGTTTGTCTTGCGGGGGGATTTTTGTGTACATTAGTAGTAGATTTTCTAGGTTGTTTTTGTTTTGTTTTAGGATAATTGGTAGAAATTGGTGTTTTGTGTGCTTTGACCGACTCAATAAATGTTTGTCGATGATATTGATAGTCTTAAGCCGCAGAAATGTGAAATAAATCCGTGAATTACCGAGTGAAAAAGAATCTTGTTGAGTTTTGTGTTATCACTTAAAGCTCGAATAATGTTTGTCTCGATGCTTAGACGACCTTGAGTAGTAGTCTAACTCAGTTCTAAAAAGTGACCACCGAACACACTAAGAACCTTTTCGAATCCCTAGTCGAAGCGAAATTGAGCGCACATTGATCTAGTAAGAATGGTATAGGCATTAGGAATAACCCGTCGAGCCAAAAAGCCAACCCGAGAATATGTATCAATTAGACCCACTCACAAAAAGCCGAACGATTTACCTTTCTCGATACTTGGTCAGAAAAAGCCGAGCCAATAATTTTGAAATCCCACAAAGAACCTCATTGACTTTAGCGACTCTTGAGTGACATGGTTGAGTGAAATTTTTTCTATTTTATGATATGTTCTCCAACTCGTCTCTATATATTATATTATCCACTTGACACACCACGTCGGTGATTATTTCGATTGTTATGTAACGAAATAAAAAAAATGCAAAAAAAAACATGCAAAAGAAAAGAAAAAAAAAGAGATAAAAAAGTGTCTATTTATGTCATACATTTTAATTTTGGCGTGGTGTTCTATGCTTTTGTTTTAGAGACGTGTCGCTTATTGTTGTTGAGTTGAAGTTTGGAGGGGAAACACGGGAAATAAAAGACTAAGGAAAACGTTCATGTTAGGCGAAAGTTAATGCCAAGAACGTGGGAGTGAATGAATGAGCTTTGTATGAGGGTTGTGATTTTGGTGAGATATTTGAGTCGCTAAGGTCGATGTTTGAGCTACTAAAAAAAATTCTATTCCATACCTTTGACCCGAGCCTAAAACATTACAAGCCTTAAAGTATTGACGAACTAGGAATGACATGTGCGCATTAGTGGAGATCAAGGGTGAAGAGAAGGCTTATGGTGTGTCGAATCGAATAACTTATCATTCAACATAATCGATTCTCGTGGTCGCATATTAGGATTGGAAAGGCTACGAGACTTGAGAATCGAAAGCTAATTGAGACAAAAGAACATTGCAAACGGCTTGAGCTAAAACGAACTTGTATGGATTCTTTTACATTTGGTAGTTGACTTAGAGTTTAAGACCACAGATTTCCGTGTCGATGTAAGTCTAGAGGTTTGAAATTGAGGCAAATATGAGTCAGTTATTTTACTTAAAGCATTGAGATTTACCAATTTAGTGTAGGTAACTTCTTTTGTGTGTTTTATTTTGTGTTATTTGTTTTGTTGCTTGATGACAAGCAACGGTTTAAGTTTGAGGGTATTTGATAAGTGCGTCAATCACACGATTGATCTTCAACGCTTAGCGTGCATCCTTATTGGGAAAGACATCAACATTGGAAAGATTTTGAATGAAAGGTTTGTGTTTTGTACGAATCGCAACACCGATTCACACTTGACCATGAGAGGCTCATCACGCAACTCTTCCTCGATAAGTGACTTCGGATTCCAACTTCTAATACGCGAAATAAGATAGGTGATCCAATTGACGACCAAAAAAATTATGAGCTTGAAGCATTGGAACCATGGAAGGGCACACCCGGACGATTGCGGGTTCATCTAAATTTCGGAGCAATATCAAGGCAACTCGAATGCTCTCATCCTAGATGTCCCCGAGGATGTCTAATAGGTTCGTTAATCACGCGGAAAACTCATATTTTCCCGACTAAATCCGAGCTTGTTCTCGAGTATTTGTGATGTTTTTTGTGTGTTTTTGAGAGACTTATAGGTTTTAGAGGCTAATGAATATAAATGAGGTTAGTAGAGCATCACGTGAAGTAACGGAGCAATTTTGAGAAGATTCGAAGACTTTTCGCCAAGTTAGAGCAAAGAAGAAATACAGCGTCCTCTTGTGAACAATTCTGAGAGTTTGAAGTAAATATTTTGGATGATCCAATTCCATGATTAGATAGAGCTCTCTCTTAGCTTTTCAATGCATATTTATTTGCAAGAATCAGACATCGGAGTTAGGAGTTATGGCCGTTACGAAAACGGTGCTCGCGGGAAGAAAAAGTGCGCGATGCGACCCAAGGACCTCGCGCCGCGAGGTTCCGAAAATCACCGAAATCGATCTCCGAGCATGAAGCGCGGAACGCGAGGTCCGCCTAGATGCCAACCTCGTGGCGTGACCCTCGAACCACGTGCCGCGAGGTCCGCCGAGACAAAAAAAGAGGAAACGCGGATTTGGAGTCGATTTGAGCCATTGGATCACTTTTAATTACCCAGTCTGCTCCGAAAATTAAGAGAAACCCAAGGATTTCGACCTAGGCCTATAAATACACCTCTCAATCTCTTGTTTAGGCAGCTTAACACTTTTTTTTTTTATTTTTTTCACTTAGTGTTTGGGAGAGATAGAGAAAAAGAGGAGAGCCGTTCTTCATCAATTCGCGCCAATTACAGTTTTATTCTTCTCCTATACCCTTGAACTCCTGTATTTTAATTCACAATTGAGTTTTTAATTATGGTTTATTATTCTTATTTTCTTATACTCTTTTTGTTTTCTCGCTACGCTATGAACTAATTCCATTAAGGACTATGGCGTAGCGGGTTTAGGATTCGGTTATGGATATGATTTAATATATTGAAGTTCAATTTCCATTCTCTATTGCTTTGCTTAATTCAAATCCGTTCTAATGCTTGATCGAGATTAGCTACCTTGTTCATGATTTTATACTTCAACTTGATGCTTGAGAAAGATTAGGTTATTAGTGTTTTGGCATAGGTTACCATAGAATCGTGTGAATACTCTTGATATTAATGCATGTTTTTGTTAGAGATTGAGATCGAGAGAATATTTTCCTAATTTTGACATAGGTTGTTTGATGCTCGAGAGAGATTTAGCAATATCATTCTGTTAGTATGATTAGGAAAGATTAGTGAGTTGATTATTGATTGTGCGTGAAATTCGTGTATCCAAACCATTGAATAAACTCGTGAAGCCTTGGTCCTTAGCCTCTCTTTCTTCTTACAACTGTTAATTGAGTGTTTTGTTATTTATTTGCGTTAGAACTTGTCAATAATTTGTGACATCTTTCCATCTCCTCTTTAGTTCAATTCGTGCTAGTTGATTTGTTTGCTAATTAAGCTTTTCCTCGTGGGATCGACACTCGTACTTAATTCACTATATTACTTGAGCGACACGTGCACTTGCGCGCGTAAAAATCGCAACAATGTCCCACCTCCAGCCGAGGTTCAAGAAGCACCCATAGCCAACTACAACGAAATGATGGTCGAATCGACTGGAACATCACAACGCTAGGCCAACGCCATAATATACTCAGGAGTTTCCTTACCGACCTTGGCCAGAGACAAAGAGAGCGGGATGAGTTTTACCAAAGCGTCTACCACACCTGATGACTCCATCTACCCCGCGTACCCGCAACACCTCATGGTGCTATATCCCTTCTACCGTCCGTGGGAGCCGAGCCCTTATGTTCCTCACGAACCCGAATGAGATGATAACCATGGCGGCGACGAATAGGGGCGATCATCCATCCCCGCAAGGTAAGTCTCCTTTTCCATGTTTTTGCACGACTACATTGATGACAATGTAAGTTTTTTTTTGTTTGGGGGGGATTTTTCTTGTCTTGCGAGAGATTTTTTTATATTATTAGGTGTTTCTTTAGTCTTGTTTTATTTGTTAGATAGAGGAAGGGTTTCATTTGCATAGATCGATTCACATGTGTTTGCCCTAAGCCTTAGATAGCGGAGTCTAACCCATGAACTACTTGGTGTGAAAGAGGTTTTTTGAGTTTTGTGTTGCCATACTAGACCCGAATAATGTGTGTCTCGAAGCCTAGGGAACCTTGAGGCGTAGTCTAACCTTGAAACATAGAATTCTCCGATCCTTAGTCGAGGCGAAATTAAGTGCATGCTAATCTAGCGATAATGATATAGGCATTAGGAATAGCCCGTCAAACCAAAAAGCCAAACGATTTTTTTAAATTCCCTTCTCGATACTTAGTCAGAAAAAGCCGAGCCGATAACTTTGAAAATCCCACAAAGAACCCGTGTTGACTTTAGCGACTCTTGAGTGACATGGTCGAGTGAATTCTTTCGATTTTGTGACATGATCTCCGACTAGTCTCTACATGTTACATATTTTATTATGTTTATTTTTATTTTTTTGTATCGAATAAAAAGATAAAAAAAAATTAATAAATAATTAAAGTGTTTATTTTATGCCAAGAATGTGGGAAAAATGTGAGTTAGTAAACTTTGTGTGAGGGTTGTAATTTTGGTGAGAATTGAGTCGCCGAGGTTAAACATTACAAGCATGTAAGATCTATCGACGAGTTAGACATGATGTGTGCACATTAGTATAGATCAAGGGAGACAATGGGATGTATTGAATCGAAACAACTTCTCATTCTTATTTCTATTTTTGTGTTTTCTTGATGGTGTTGGACAGACTACGAGACTTGGTACCCAAAAGTTAGCGAAACGGGTAAGCATTGCAAAATGATCTAAGGTAATACGTATTGTATGATTTCTATCACACTCTCGGTAGTCAACTTGAAGTTTAATATCGTGGTTTTCCGTATCAATTAAGTCTAGAGATTTGAAATTGAGGCAATCATGAGTTGGTCGAAGCATTTTAGGCAGTAATTTCTTTAGATAGTTTGTTTGGTGTGATTTTGTTCTTTTTATCACTTGAGGACAAGTAACAGTTTAAGTTTGGGGAAATTTGATAGGTGCGTTAATCACGCATAAAATTCCTATTTCTCATACTTAAAACTAACGAGTCCTCGGGTATTTTGAAGGTTGTTAGTTTGTTTTTCATGATTTACAGGTTCAAAGGAGCAAAAAGAGTTTGGATTCGCTTCCATGCAGAATGACACAGTTGGGAGTCGAAATGGGTCAAAACGGAGCTCAAGGCATAAAGTATACATCAGCTTTTTATCACTTGAGGACAAGTAACAGTTTAAGTTTGGGGAAATTTGATAGGTGCGTTAATCACGCATAAAATTCCTATTTCTCATACTTAAAACTAACGAGTCCTCGGGTATTTTGAAGGTTGTTAGTTTGTTTTTCATGATTTACAGGTTCAAAGGAGCAAAAAGAGTTTGGATTCGCTTCCATGCAGAATGACACAGTTGGGAGTCGAAATGGGTCAAAACGGAGCTCAAGGCATAAAGTATACATCAGCTTTTAGGATAATGCTCACTTTTAGCATCTAGTTTTTATTTTGTTGATTATTTTTGTTTTATTTAATAACGGTGTTCAAACAAAAAATAAATATGACTTGGAGATATTTTTGTGAGTCAAGTTCTTGCATTAATAGTTTTGAGGGTGATTTTTTGAAGAGGTCGAGTGCTAGAGCGAGAGTGTGAGGTTTAAGTGTTTGTGAGAAGTGATTCGCGATCCCTGCTAGGTTGATTTTAATCACTAAATATTTCATATCCTACCGTGACCCTAGCCTGACATTACAAGCCAAAAAGACCTATGGACTGACTAGAGATGATACATGTACATTAGTGGAGACTAAGGGAAAAGAGTGGGCATATAGGTGTTGAGCCAAAATTCACAGAAATTCGGTTTTATGAAAACTGTTGAGGGCGGTTGAGAAAGCTGCAGAGCGGGGTACCCGAGAGTTTGTGAGACACGAGAAACATTGTAAAGGGTCAAGGTAACACTGACTTGTACTTCCTTTTTGTCACACTTAGTGGTTGAATTCAAATCAGAATACCCTTTACATTGTAAGTCTATAAATTCGTAGTTGAGGCGAGCATATTTTTGACAAGGTAAATCGATCACCGAAATTTACCATTCTTTTTAGTTAACTTCTTGTGTGTGTTTATATTTATGTCTTTATCACTTGAGCACAAGTGATAGTTCAAGTTTGAGGGTATTTGATAGATGCGTTCTGTATGCGTTAAACTCATATTTTCCGACTTGAATTTCGCACGTTCTCAAATGAATTTGTGTGGTTTAATGTATTTTTTAGTTGATTTCATGTTTTATAAATTATTTGCGTATTAAAGAGGTTAGTAGAGCATCACGTCAAGTTACGGAGCAATTTTTAAGTGATTCGAAGACTTTTCGAGCAAGTAGAGTGGAACAAGAAACATGAAATCATCTTCTGCATAATTTTGAGGTTCTCTACCAACGCATATTTATTTGCAAAAAATCGGACATCGGAGATAGGAGTTATGACCGCTTAAAAAATGGTGCATGTATGGAAAAAAGGTAGCACGTCGCGCGGACGAGAAAATCGAATCCGAGCAGTGAGCGTGGAACGTGTCGAAGCTGAAATCGACGTGACGGGTTGAAGGGCGCTTCGTGTAGCTTAGAAATCATCAATTTCCAACTTTGCGTTTTTTATGTTTTCTCAACCATTCGATCAAATCCAATGGTTCGAAAGGCTCCGAAAATACCCCAAAATACTAATTCATAATAGCGTTTGACTAGTTGGGAGAGAAGAGGCAACCGGAGAAGAAGACCACCGCTCGTCGACAACTAACATCCGCGATTAAGTTTTTCTTCAACTCCCCTTTTATTTACGTCTTATTTTGATATGGTTTTTATGGAGTTTGATTATTTATTTTATGTTTATGTTACTCTCGTCGCCATGAACTGAACCCCTTAAGAGTGATGGCTATGTTTTGCTTGAATATGGTTGTTGATTCATAATTATTTAATTGAAGTATTTTTGTTTTTTTTAGTTCATCTTCTCTATCGCTTGAATGAATTACGTGCTTAATGCTTGTATGAGATTAGCTACTTCATTCATGATCTTTAGGATCGTTTAGTTGTTTGATAGAGAATTAGATAATCGTGCATAAGGATTAGTTCACCGTAGTACATTTCTAAGCTAGAGATAGTTAGGCTGCTATGGAGTCATGTGTACACTTTTGTTTGTAATGCTTGTCGTATTTTTAGGGTTTGAGGCCTCATAGATAAAACCCCGGTATTGACATAGGTTTTTAGATGCTCAAGAG